>NW_009953799.1:1331380-1377560 GCF_000747805.2 Chaetura pelagica
TCTTTCCTTTACCAATAATCCCCAACACAATTTAATCAAAAGTTCTCAAGTCTTGTTTTAAAGTGGTTTCTGCACAAAGAAAGGTTGTTTTAAATCGTTGGGATAAAGGAGATTGCAGTGGGAGGCACTGATAAGATGAGATGAGCCAGCTGGCAGATTTTATTGTAACCAAGGCAAACACAGGTTTCAATATAATCAGCCAGGAAACTAGAGCAGCCCTTGAAAACTCAGGACGTTCCCAGAAATAGTAACATCTGGTCATCATAAAGATTACATTGGTAGATTCCAGCTATATTTGAGATAGGAGCTCTCTAAGGCAAGCACTTACAGCAATGGTTTCACTTCTTTCTTTCTTTCTTTTTTTTTTTTTTTTTTTTTTTTTTCCCCTGCCATTCTTCTTGAACAGCTTAAATAGGAAACTTGATCTTCTCTGGGTACTTTGCCATTGTCTGCTTCACAGCAAATTTCCTCTGAAGCTCTAACTTGGGTTTATTTGCTGGAGTTTCATTTCCCTGTAAAACCTGCCCTGCAACATGGAGAGGAAATTAAGGTACTGGTCTTTCCACTTTTCCTCTTCATCACTTTTCCTTGTGGTAAGAAACACTGATTAAAAAGAAAAAGTTATTTAGCCAAAGTGAAAATCAATAGCATCAGTCAGGTATCTGTTAAAAATAAATAAATTATGCCTCTTGTTGGCTTCTATCAGCTACCTTTTCTTTACAGGATCTGCAAGCAAGACTTAGTAACAACTCTCTCTGGCCTACCTGGCCTAGCCCTAATAACTTTCTGGCAATAAATTAAGCCTGGGCTTTATTTATTTACTCTAGAAGTTTGGCTAACTAAATTGCTTTTGCAGTATAAGACAGCACTTGTTCATAACTAAGTAGCACTTTGTGCCTGACAACGGGTTAATGGGCCAAAACAACTCATTTTGAGAGTGTTGGTCGTTTTGGTCCAGCAAACTGGTTCCACAGTCTCACACATCCCACATTCCCTTTGCACATCTGGACTCTGCACAAAGTTTTCTTTCATATAAACTGTTTATTGTTCTGTGAGATTGATGCCGTTAATATTGGCTTTCAGAATGACAGATTAGCATCAGCAGTTAATCAGGGCTATTAGCAGATAAATATCTGTAATTTAATCACTACAGTAATTTCTTTTCCAATAATAAGATTTACAAATGCAAGTGATTAAGTAATTAGCTTACATCTCCATAGATTACAATTCCTCTGAGCTTTCTTCTCTCACTTTTTTTCCTGAAAGATTTCAGTATTTAATTAAAGTAACTACTCCCTCCTTTACGTTGTCTTTGTACATGCATGTGAGAAGTGGGTTGTTTTTTTCCAACCCAAACCACACCTTTTGTACATAATCCCACAAGGAACCCCCACTTCCAAACCTCTTCCATCTCTACCCACCCTCCCAGTGCTCAACAGCTGTAATAATTCCCGGTACCTTTCCCCTTCTCTGCAGCAAGTGGGGTGCACAAGGGGAAAGAATAATTTACAAGAAGGGGGAAAAAATTGCCAATGGAAAAAATTGTGTGCACTTGATAAAATAAGAGCCCAGCTTGCTAAAACAGTCTATCCAAACACTCCTCAAGGATCTCTTTGTTGCTTTTCCACTGACTTGGCCCTAGGGCAAAAGGCAAGTTCTACTCCTTCCAAACTTATATTCTCCTATTTGCAGAGTAATTTGACAGTTACTGTTAATTTCCTAAATGCAACATGAAAGCTGTAGAAGGAAGCCTGAAAAAAAGGGTAGGGAGGGGGGAAGAAGGAGAAATCCATAAAGAGCAGCAGAGAATATGGGCAAAATTACTTCCATGTGTGGTGCACAGGCACAGCTTGGGCAGCGATCTGTGGCCTTCCCAGAGTTTGACCTCTTGAGGCAGTGCCAGTTTGCTAGAGAAAAAGCATTGCTCTTTAATGAAGGCCTAATTTTTATTGCCACTCCATCGACTTCAAAGTGCTTCAGGTTGCCAAACATAATTTCACTGGAGGTATTTTCAGGTGCAGAGCAAATACTTCATAAATAATTTCCTTGTTAGATTACAAATTCCATTTAAAAAGGGGTATGGTGGTGGGGGAGCAGCTTTTCTAAGTCTTTTTTGGAAGCTGATTAAAAAATCTTTCAGAGGGGTTCTTCATGACTTTCATTCTGAAAGAAAATAATTAAACAGTCTTAATTTTTTATTTATGTTTTTAAATGATCGTGCAGCTTGGTGAGATGACCGAGTACAGTGGAGATGTTTTTAATATGCTCTCAATTAAAACAGGCTCTGGGTGCCTTCTCCTTGTCCTCATCCTCCAGTTGCTGCTAAGTCCAGTGACTGCCAGCAACACAGTGGCAGGGCCCCTGGAGCCCCAGTTAATTATGTAGATCTGTCACACTTCTACATGTTTCATCTGTTTACTCTACTCAAGTAAAAATGCCTGGAATTAAAATACCTTTCCACACATCCTCTTTATCACACACCAGTCACCCCCAGCCCCCAAAGAAGCCAGCACAGGGAGCTGCTGAAGCTGACAAAGTGCTGCTGTCAGTCAGAGGGAGCAGGGATGATTTGAATGGTGTTTATGTTTAATGCACTTTGTGAGCCAAGCCGAGCCCGCAATCAAGGCAGAAGGGAAGCTGGGGGGAAGGAGATGGAAGTCAGGAGCGGCGAGTTCCCATCCCAGCCCTCCGGATGAATTACAGCACCAGGGGACCGTGTCTCCCCCCCACACTCACCTGTCACTGCAGTGTCCCTGTCAGAGCCACTGCTGCCATGGTGCTGAGGTTTAAAGCCTTCATGTTTGTAAGGCATCCTCAACTCACTGGACAGAAATAGAAACACCAGTCAGCACTTGGGCGCAGAGCAGGTCTCTTGCTTTTCAGCTCTAGCTTGTTTCTCTTGCTAACAATTCTACAAATGTAACTGGTTACGGGTTTTCATTATTTCATCTCACAAAGGTTCAGTTACCTGAGAGCACAAGGAACAAGTGAAATCCATTTCTAAGAACAAAGGCAGGGAATTACTAATAGTTTTTTCAACATTAAATTCATTTTCCATTTCTTTTTCTGGAGAGTGCTACTTGGGAGATGAAAGTTAGCATAAATATCGTAGAAAAAGTTTTCTTCTGTTGTCACCTTGAAAACCAGCTGGATTTGATTAGATTATAGACTTTTTAAACTGATATATACCAGTTTATATATTGCAGCTGTATACCTGCAGTAGAGCTTGTTAGAGACTTCATAGCTCTAAACACACACTGAACAGGCTTCAGCCCCAAATCCTTGTGGTTGAGCCCTCACTTGACTACACAGCAACCATCTAAATAAAAAAAAATAAAAATAAAAATGTACAGGTCGTGTCAGGAGTGGTCATTTACTGCTTGGAAAGCAGTGAAACGAGAAGGGAGCTAGGAGTTACCTGTGATCCAGCTTTCTTACTGATGAAGGAGAAGAGTGCTCTTCGTTGTTTCACCCCTCTGAAGGGCAGAGCCCACGAACATCCCACACTCATGCTACAAAGTCATGTAGCTGCAAAGGGTCTCTTCTCCAATCTGTCTCCCGCTCAGGATGAATGTAGCAAGTAAGTGTGCATACTTGACTGCTCTCTAAAGCAAGGAGGCTGCAAATTAAAAGCTGAGATTCATTGTTTGTTTGTGTTCCTTTGACACGTAGCAAAGCCTTGGCATAAGGCACTGAGAAAGTTGTAACTCAGAGAGAGTAGTAGTTTTGTATTTTTATCAGTTACTGCTTTAGCTTAAATTATAGGGATACATGTGATGGATCTAAGAAGATCTCTGATTCAGAGAGCTGAGGAACAATGTTTGTCTTTCAGCCTGAAAGGATTTTGATGAAAAAACAAACAAGCAACCAAACCCAAAACATTAAAGAAATAGTCAAGATAAAACAATGTTTAAAAATGAAGAGACATTCTGCACTTAGGGGAGACAAGAAATATGTTGCTTCAGTTATTCTGAGCACAAGATGCACTGTTCAAATATACCATCACCTATGTCACTTTTTCTGAGGAGAAGGGACAGCAGAAAGTATAGATGAATGTGAGAAATAGAATAATTTGGGGGGGGTGTGTTTTTTCTTTGGCTTATTAAGATTGTGGGTTGCTTTGGGTGCATCTGCATTAGCATTTCAATTCAGATCTGGAGTCTGTCTTCCAACTAAAATTCTCCAGGGTTTCCCCATTAGCTGTACTTTGGTTTGTGCCATAGAATGCCTCAGAGTGCTAGAACAGCACCAGATTAAAGCAAACTGAGAGACCCAGTCCAGGAATATGTCTAATATGTCTAATGTGGTCTAACTGTTAACAGGAATTTAGTTCACAAGGCCGACTTAGTCAGTTCACAGACTTAGTCCAAGTTAAAGCTGTCCAAACTTAATATAGAAAGGAGCTAAGCCCTTCAGCACCAATTGCTTCACTCAGTAGGCCTGCTCCTTTTCTTCTTTACTATCTGCTTCCTGAGTGATACCAGGTACCACTGTTACACCAACAAGGCAGGTTGCATTAGTTGTTTTTATTCAGTGTCTTAAATGAAATTCCAAACTAACTTTTAGATATTTTTATAGTCTTCCCTCCTCTCCTCTCCTCTCCTCTCCTCTCCTCTCCTCTCCTCTCTCCTCTCCTCCTTTGCTTTTCTTGCAAGCTATTTGCTCTTCCCTGCTATGACAGAGAGGGAGAGGATGGTCTAAATTGCTGATAAAATGTTCAAAATTGTGTCATACCAAGTAGAAATGTAGGCTTCACAGAGTGAGGAGGAAGTGGGACTCGGGTTGAAGGGAAGATGTTGGAGACTGAAGCATCATCTGCATTACTGGCCATTCAAAGCTGGGAAGATGAATGAAGTTGCACTGGAAATTCAGTGTAGGGCCATTTTTTTCTGAGTAGATAGCTGAACATGGTATTTCCATTTATCTTCTCTTTTAAGTCTAATTTAAATTCTAATGGCTATCGTTTTACATAAGAGAGGCCCCTGCTACAACCATAAATATGTTGGAATTTTTGCTACTATTGCTGTATTAGCCAAATGCTGCTGTGATACAGCCAGGTTCAGATCATACTATATATAATACAGAATGTCTGCAATTTTTCTTGTTTCCCTGGTAACAGCTGTAAATGCACTAACTCCCTGGACTGCTCCACCCCTCCTGCTGCTGATGTCAGGCACAGGAGAGGCACATGTGCAACTCAACTCCATACCTGTCAAACCAGGCGGATGCTCCGTTTGATCACCCATGTTTTGGTCCCACAAAGACCATTCGTCTGGTGATGAGAGGGCAGTGTTAATTTAGTCAGCTATCAGGATACTGGAGCAGGGGAAGGGGGGGGTAGAAAGAGGAAAAAAAAAAATCACCCACTTGTGCTTTGGTTTTAATCAACAAAGAGAACGGGGAGGCTAAAAGAATGATCATGTGGCTAGAACTGAGGCAACGTATTATTTGCTGGAAAAGGGAGGATCAGAGCAATTTCTGTTAATGTTAATAATTTCCGATAATTGAGTGCTGCTCAATGCCAAAGTATTCTCAAATTCCATACTCTGTCACATGCATGCCAGCAGGGTTCAGCATGAATAATGTTAATACAACGAAGTGAGAAGGAATGATGAGGATTTTCCATGTGTTAGCTGACAGGATCAGTTTGAAACAAGTGACCATTCCTTAATAATGCAGCTATTATTTTGATAAACCAACAAGAATGAATGTGGTATTCATAAAAATGTAATATGCACCACTGTAGGAATCCCATTGTAATTTTACAATTAATTAAGGTACCTGTGGCCATTATTGGAAAAGATTATGATCTGACTTTAATAGCCATGTACTAAACTGGCACGTTGCCTATTTTCAACTCAGCGTTAATGAAGATGAACATTTGTATACAAGTCTGTCTTTTGTAGTCACTTTGCTCAGTGTGAGTTTATTTAGATATTTTAGCATTTGCCTCTGTAACTGCAAGTCCTTGTACAGCTACAGTGAGTTTCTGTGCACTAAGGTGTTGGCACCGTTTGACTCAGGTCTGACAACAACACTCTCAATCCCCTCCCCCTCCCACCCTGGTAGGGAAGGAGAGAGAGAAAAAGAGAGAGACTTGGCTGGAATGAAAACTAAACTACACAGCTTTAATTAAAACATTAATGATGTAAGAAAATATATACAATTATATACAAACATGTTCAGGTATATGCAAAACCCCTATTGCCTCCTCCCACCCACAGCAACTCCCAGAGCATCTCCTGACCTGTGAACAGTCCTGAAAAATCCTGGAGCTGCTGGAGAAAGTGGAGAGTGATGAGGGTCAGGAGAGCTCGAGCCTGGGGGTCAGTGGTGATGGATGGATGGAGTCCTCCCCAGACTCCTGCCACGGATGGAAGAGAAGGGAAGAGGAAGCAGGAGGGAAGTTGTCTTCTGTGATCTCTGACCTTCCTCTGAGCATACGTAGATATATGGAATGGAACATCTCTGGCCAGTTTTGCTGTCTCTCTAACTCAGCCTCCTACAGGAGGGTCGTAGATCTCCCCATAGTGCCTGAGTTGGCAGAGTGAAGGTGGGACCTTAAAGACCCAGCAGTTAGAAAAACATTCCAGTGGCTTATCATTCCAAGACAGAACACTTTGCTACTAGTTCAAAAAAAGCTTACTGAAGGAACAACTAAAAAAACCCAACAAATAGTAAAAGGAAAATTGGCTTCATCCTGACTCAAACCAGGACAGGTGTATTCTTCACCATCACCTGTGGAAGTACATACAGTTCATCAGGATAACAGAGATGCTTATTTGGTGACTTTGAATGGGAAAAGTAACTCTTGTTCTCTGCAGTGACCATTCATGCCACCTCCCTTTCTTGTCAAGAATACAATCCACCTGATGAAAAAATTTCAGTTCAAATACTTTAAAAGGGAAAAATCCCACAATTTTCTTATTAAGGGACTGTTTATTTTAGGGTTTTTTAAATAGCTGTTTTTAAAAAATATATGTTTTTTGTAAAAAAAATATCTGGCAATCTAGTGCTGATAAGCTTAGCTTAGTAAAATGAAGTTCAATTAGTAGTGGTTGTAATTAACATCAGTGACAATTTTAACATTACTAATACTAGTAATTTGCATTAATGCTCAGAATTCTCAGCCAGAATCACTGTGCTGGGAACTAAAAGACCAAATGGTCTCTGAGGAAAGTGACAGTCTCTGTCTTCTACTCTGCAGATCTTAAGCAAGACCCTGTATATGAGCAGTGGTGCTGCTGGTGTTCATTCAAGATGTCCACCACACTGGATGAGAGAGAGCAGAAGCAGAAAGCAAAATGATGTCAAGATGGTGCTCTCTTTGAGATGGTAGAGTCATTCCCTCAGGAAAGATTGGATGACCTTGCAGAACCAGCCCAAAGTCCAGGACCTGAAAATAAATAATTCAAGCAGGATAAAGTTTTTTTCAAGGACCTTAGAAATTGTTATTCAGGAACTCTTCAGGGAGGTATAGATGTCTGACTAGTAAGAAAGTTGGGCCTTCTCAGCTTTTCAAGAGGAAGTAGAAAATCTTGAGGTAAAGAAACAGACAATTTTCCAGTCCAATCTATTTTGCAAAGCTCAGTTGCTATTATGCAGAGTAAAAATTATTTTGCCAGAAGAAAGTTGTTTAGTTACTCTGTTCACCTCTGTCAGTAAAATCTCAAAGGGAAGAGCTGCAGATATAGCTCTTCCAAGGATGCACATACCTTTCACTAGCAACCACAAACTTCCTCTGCCTAAACTTGAGGCAACACGAATAGAAATTAATTCCAGATCAAAACCATATAGCTGCAGTTAATGGGGTGTTGTGTTCCAGGCAAAAAACCCATTTAGCTGAGATCTCAGGACATTCTAGTTAGAGAAAGTTGTCATGGTAAGTCTGCTGTTTAGTGACTGTTTTTGGAATTCACTGCCATGTAAACAACTTGGACTACAGTATCATGTGATAAAAATACACCCTATTTGATGGCTGGTAAGCCTGCCATGGGCACCATGGTTCTGTGATGGTTTTAAAAAATCTGAGATATGATCCAGTTCCAGATTCAACATTTAAATTAGGGTGTCAACATATGAGTCAAGTGTCTTAACACCCGTATAATCCATGGGAATCAAAATCTGCAATGAATGGGGTCTAGACAGCTATTAAGCTGGTTAAATATGAGGACTTGATTATCCACCTATGGTGGAACATCATTTGAGATGCCACGGGGTACAGTGTGATCCAACCTGATTTCCTTGACATATAGAACCTATGAAATGCCTTGCTTTTCTGAATTGACAGCCATGAGACATCACAAAGAGAACCAGACAGACACTTGAGTGTGGTTAAAAAACTGAATTATAATTATCTGTTTCTAGCTGCTCTTAATAGCCCTTAAAACAGATTAAATCTTCATTGAGTCCAGTGGGACCATAGACACCAAACTCATAGAAGGATGGCTACACTGAAGAAACCTATATTTAGGCTGCTGAATCTAAACCTTGAATTCCATTCTTGGTATGAGATTCAGCTGCCAGGAAAGTGACAAGTGGATATATACTACAGAGTGTCTTCATGGCTTCCAGCTGCCCAGAGATGTCCCTGAGGTTTGACACACATGTAGTTCAAATTTCCTCACAATTTGCATACAGTGCTAAATAAAGAATGCAGAAATTCCAATATGGAACCTCTTACAACCTGGAGGTAATGTGCACAAAAAGTTCGGATGTTTATAATTTGATATTTAAGATAGGCTGAAGTAGCACAGAAATATGCATTGGTCAACTATAGCTACTAGTTTCATACAAAGAAAACATTTATCAGCTCTCTTTAACCATGGACATTCACTGAAGACTAATTTTTCCAGTATGTGTAAATGTTCTAAAATGGGTCTACACACCTCTAGCTGAGATAAGGATTTAATATATGCTCCAACTATTTTAATTACTAAATTCCTCAAATATTTTTCTGTTTTTTTGTTGTTGTAATTTTCTTTTCTTTCTCTCTTTTTTTTTTTTCCTCCACCAACTGAGATTCTGAAGTTGCTGTAGTGCTATCCAACTTCTAATATTAAAAATTCTGTCTCATAAAAAGTGGATCTAACAGGCATCAAAGACTTGCATTCCATTGCGATTTGGGTGCTAAAAAATGTAAAAGTGCAGATCTACACACCTTAATATTCTCAGTAAGACTTTCCGTCTTGCATCTTTTTATCTTTTAACTGGATGTGACTGCCAATTGGGTTCATATTAAAAAGTAATAAACTTGTATTGGATGTATCATAGGTATTTTCATAGGTATCTTTATGTAATTGAGGACAAATGACATCTTGATTAAATTATAATTCGTGTAGTCACACTTCACTAGCATTATTGTTTCCAGTTAGCTACATCAATGTTTTAACATTTACTCTTTTTCACCTCATCCATTTGCCTATACTTCCACTAAGGGCTTGATGAAGTCAGAATTCTGTAACAGTGTCTTTAGCAGTAGAGTTGCTTAACAAATGCTGTTTATTGATCTCATGACATGCGCTGTCCTCAAGATCCAATTCACTTTAACAGATTCCTTTTTTATTGTAGCTTCTCTTACGACTCATAGCATAATTATGTATTTTATATCTTTGATTTATAACAATGGCAAACATTTATCTGTTGCTCTGCACACCTGTAGAATAAATAAAAAATTTTTCCCATCCAGCCCACGTACAAAGAATTTAATCAAATCAATATCATCTATCACTCATCCAAAAGCATAAAGCTTGTCTTCTTTCAGCTGTCCTACATGTCCATCGTCCATTTCCCAATCTGCCTACAAAGCTAGAGAGGAACTTTGCAACATGGGCACACTGTGAACTAATTAGTCTAAGTGCACCACTGAAGGGAAGTTAATTGCTGAGACAGTTAAAACAGACACTTCTTGTGTGCTAGAGCATGGAAGCCTGGCTTGACTATTTGCACTGTTTCTGGTTATTGCAATTCTTGTATTCTAAATAATTTAAAGACTGCACCTTACCTGCACAAACTAGTGCATTAAAGACAATATGGGACAGGACTAGTCATATAGCAAAACTTTTCTAAAGATGCAAAAGCTTTCTCTTAGCATCCATTTGCTTTTCTACACAAATATGCTTCAGAAGACTAAGTAAATCCCACATCCTGAACATATATTTTGCCAAGTGTTTTGATAAGCACCTAGATAACATGAGGACGCTGCTGCAATGAATTGACTTGTCCATTTACTCAAGGTTGACACTAGTGACTGTAATAATCAAATGCAGTTTCCTAGACTTAGGCTAATTTCAGAGAACAATCCCTTTTTTCTCTCTTTTCTCTTTTTCTTTTCTCTTTCTTGTAGGTCTTAAGGCATATCTTGCTTTTATTTACAAATTGACCTGTATTGTTAAGCCAAAGAGATTGTTCTGTGGTTTTATTTTAATTACCACAGTGTATCCTAAACAAGGCTTGTTTCTGTTCTCCTGTGAGTCTTTGTGAACTCCTCCTTTGTGAGCCATCCCATCTGGCTATACCATGGAAGGGCAAAGAACTGACATGAACAGTGTTGGATCTGCCCAAGGGATGAAAAACTGAACGCTGTGTCCAAAATCAGGGCAGTTGCATAATACTGAGTGATGCTTCACTAGGGAACTTGTGTCTCCTGATGGCTCAAAACATTTTGGTTGGGAGTTCTTTTGTCCTTTTTGAGAGCCTACAACAACTCCAGCTGCAGTGAGACAATCTTGTGCCAAAAGCCCTCATAAAAATACTAATAGGTAATACTTAATGTTTTTTGATAGTAAGAATTTTTTTTTATCTTTCTAGATAGATTGTAAGAGAGGTTTTGTGGATTTTCTTATTATTCCAGTCATTTCTGATACATGACGTGACTGAATTTCAGTTAATCATCTCCATACTATTTCCCTCATATCATCCCTCTACTAAATTCAATAAAATATGACTTTAATCATTTCCATTTGTCTTGCCCCAAAGTAAACTTTACTCCAGAAATAGTGGCACACTTAGGTAGATCAGTTGCTAAGTTCTTCCTTTCCAAACACTACAAATATTGATTGATAAATCCAGAATTACTGTGCAGAATTTTTTAGGCCAAGGTTTTCTCTCTGAGACAGAGAAATTATCTTAATGGGAGATTAAAAAAAAAAAAAAAAAAAAAAAGGAAAACAAAACCTTTCAGGATATAAGACCAAGGAGGAGCTTAGCTTGGAAGAGGAATACTTATGTCCTGCCTAGATTTTGAGGCTGAACGAAGATAATTGCAAAAATCATTCCTTTTCAAAGTTGCAGGTTCCAGAAAGGTGGTTGTCCACTAGTAGAGGAATGTCTTCTTTTCTCTGGGAAGCAATAAAAGTTACTCTGCCAATACCCTGAAAGCTGCCATAAAATAAAAAGAGAACAGATTATAAATGTAGTTCTTCCTCCATCATGGGGCTAGACACTATCCTGCCTTTAGGATTCACAGATACAAATATCACTGGCATTAGCTCTACTCTCTTTTTCCTCCTATAAACAATCCTACACTTATATTTTATCTCTCTCCTTTTTAATAGCAAATCTCAGATGTGATTTTTTTCCATTACTCTTTGAAAAAAAAAAAAAAAAAAGTTTTGAAAATATATCTACTATGAAAAATGACTTAATTTTTTTCTTTCCAACCAGCAATTATTAATTCTATTCTAACCTTGTTTTAGTATTGGTCTTGTAGTTAAAAACCAAACCAAACCAACAATGATACAAACAAAAAACTACAAACAAACAAAAAATAAACCCAAAACTTAATTTTCTGACTAATTTTCTTCTTTATCCTTAGAGTTCTTCAGCATTTATCCTTAGTTGTACTGTTAAGACTTTGGGTTACACAGAAATCTAAAATTATCACAGCTGTTGAAACATGCTGACACAACTAGACAATCAAAAAAAAATTACACAGATCTCTGTTATTTTAAAGTAGAAGTTGCAGAGAAAAGTCTCCTGTCACTAAGCTGATGTTTTCTCTTAACGAAGAACTATTCTTGTGTCTGCAGATTAGTGGTTCCACAGGACTCAGCCCTAGTTCAATGCTCTTTTTTGCTACTTGGACATAGATTAACTTCAGCAGTAGAAAATGAATAAACTATGCACTGTTCATTATCAGATCATGTTTAAAGGTGTCGAAAGATAGGTCACAACAATGCTATTTCTAAAGGGTTTATATTCCTCTAGTTTAATCAAAGAGGGCAAAATTGGTGCTATGGATTAAAATAAAAAATAAAAAATAAACTTGGAGGTGCTCTAGGGGGAAATAATTTCTCCTAAGGAGTGAATGGCCAGATTCAGAACTTACCTACCCACTTTGAGCATCTAATACAGGCATCATGCTGCCTCAAAACTGAATTCCTCACACCACCATGGAACCTGGATCATCTAAATCAAACAGTGCCACAGTCAGTGCTGTGGTTCCACACAGTGAACTTGAGACTACTTATAACAAGCCAGCAGCTGACCACTGCTATGACTTCAGGTCCTACCTCCCTCCAGAGTGCAAGTGCTCCTGCTGCCTCAAGGTCTGGAAGGACAGGCTGTGTCCAGAGAGAAGACAGCTTATTAGTTTGTAAACACTGAGCACTACTGATAATTAACTTGACCTTTACAGCCACAGTGCAGAAAGCAGGAAATGTGAATTTCATTTCTGCTTGGTCTGCAGGGCTCCAAACCTCTAGTTCTCTCTCCCCTGGACAATGCCTTAATTATGGAGCTATAGAGCACCTAGTCTGCCTTCCATCTTTGCCCTTCAATTGGCACCAGTATATACCATGCAAAGAGAAAATTGTGCGTCCAAGAGCAGATTGAAGGTTTGCCTCCCAGAGTTTGGGACACTGTCAGAAGAGAGCCTGATCCTTATATCTTGGATTAACTGCTTTTACCCTATAGCTGGATTAAGCAAAATGCATAGTTGTCCTATGGGTTGGTGTCCAGTTCTACTCATTTCATTTCCATGCCCTGTCCATTAAACTCTCATTCACTTTCCTCTTCTGTGACTTCTCCCTTCCTCAAAAAAATTGTCAACCTTCAGAAGGAAGAAATGAGCCTGTGCATTCCAATTTCTTGCTGAGTGTTTAAAATGATGGGCCAATGAATAATAGACAGTCAACCCCTCTTTTTGTGGTGGTTTGGAAAGAAATGATCCCTTCCATTATGCTTATACTGTGTTCAGTGCCGGCAATACAACTTCAGGATCCTTGGACTAAAATAAGCACATCAGACCACTCCAGAGACTTGGGAAAAGTTTCAGACTCTACACAGTTTTGACAGATGATGGAGCTTACAGACAGTGCAATTCTTACTTTACAAGTCAAAATGCTTAGTGATAAGGTAAGGTGCCCAATACATGGAACTTGCAAGCCTAGAAATAGGTGATCATTCTGAATTTTGCTATCTCTAGAGCAAACCCTAATCAAAACTACATTAGCATAAAGTTTTATATTTCTCTGACATCTCATTTTAAACACTGAAAGACAGTGAGAGGCCTCTGCTGATCTAAGATTTTTCTCTCCATAGACATTGCAATTGCATCGTAGAGTTTGTATGGAATTTTATAGGTCTATTCCACCAAGGAAAAAGAGGAGGGAATTCTTGAAGAATTTTGTTCTAAACCTAACAATTAGATCCATCATACCTCATGCCAAAAACACTGGAGATGGGGATGATTATGGAAGGTACATAATTTCCTAGAAAAAAGCAAGAAAGAGTCTGAACTGTTTGTTTTGGTTACCAAAAATTCTCTCAGTTGTCTTAAGATACTCGAAGAACAAGATGAGATGAAAAATTGTCAAGAGACACTTGGTTTTCTCTGGTCACAGATAGCATCCCCTACTGAACTACATGTTCAGGATGAGTCTCCTAGTTAATGTAGACATGTCCAAGTTGGAAGATTTTTCTGTCAGTATTATAACAAAATTTGGTTTTACACCAAGTTCCTCTTTTCTTTTCCTCTCCTCTCAATAGAATTCAAGGACATTTTTTGAGGATGATCTTTTTTCCTGGGAGCGGCCAAGTTTTTGAGCAATAAAATGAGACAATAATTAGAAAACAGTTTGAGCAGGTTAATGAGCTATGATCCATTGAGTCATGGATTTCAGAGCAGGTGTCTGACTGCAAGCCAACTGTGAGGTTAGTTTTTCATAGTCATCAGTCTAGGTATGTTGTATGGTCTGGGTCTCTCTTGGAGGTAGACATGATTTTTTTTCTATGTTGCTTTCTGCTTTGTTGTTCCCATCTAAGATCTGTAGTCTCTGTGTTTTTCCATAAACCCAAAATATCTCTTTTCTTTTCTATTGAAATTGAATTAAATCTGTAAACAGAGTAACGAAAAGAGGGTCATCTGGATATTTTTTGTGTGTAAGAAGCATCTGCTAAACTGAGGACATGAAAGTGAGAAAGCAAATTTGACTTCCCTTTGTGATATCTTATTGCAGAAACGCACAGAAAAAAAGTATTATGTATCCCACATAACATTGAAGAGGAGCATCTATGAAGCAACACTTGGGGAACACCCATTAGTTTCTTTCCTAAGAAAGAATATATTTCTCATGGCTTTTCAGATGCACCGTGTGAGCATCTGAGTCACTTCTGGTGAAAGTGTTTGAAAACTAATCCATGCGGCGATGCTGATTACTCCATGGTAGTCATTTCAGTGTAAGGGTCCACAGACACCTCCAGCATTCTGTTTTGGCATATCTGGTCTGGATGTAAACCAAGGTCTGAGCCACAAAACACAGCAAATACCAGATTACTAGACTAGGAGATGCAAAGAAGACAGAACTAGTGTTAAAAGTCCTACAGAAGAACTGTGGGGCTGCTCCAGAGCAGCCCACTCTCCATTTCATACATCCTGGTGCCTACAGTCCTTATGTACCTGTTGTGGTTTAACCCCAGTAAGCAGCTAAACACCACCCAGGCCCTTGCTCACTCTTCTTTCCCCCCCCTGCCAGCCTCCCAGACAATGAGATGGAAGTGTAAAAGTGCAAAAATGGATGGAACGTGAGGTAAAGACATTTTTAAAGGTAAAGCAAAAGCTGTGCATGCAAGCAAAGCAAATTAAATGATGCACTCATTGCTTACCATTGGAAGGCAGATGATTTTAGCAATAGTTAAAACATCCCTGTATTATCAACACCATTTTTTTCATGATTTGGAGATACGGCCCCATGCAAGCTACTGTGAAGAACATTAACTCTATCCCAGGCAAAACCAGTGCATTATTAATGGGTCCTTATATGATGCATTGAGCTCTTTCACATCATCCCCTGTGCCCGCTCAGAACGTGCGAGTCACCCAGAGCTGAAATTTGTTTGGGGTAGCGCAAAACTTTTGCACAAGACCCTGAGGTGCAGCTCCACCCACTGCTGCAAAAGTGCCCTCACACCTGAGAGATAGTACAAGTCATATTAGAACCACTTAAATGTCTTATTATACATTGCTCTGCTCTGCAGCAACTCAGTGTATAGTCCTTATACATTGGTAGGACATCTTTTCCGTTACAGTCCCAGTTTTGTACACTAACATTCTGAAAGGAAAATGCTGTTAAAACCCAAGTTTTTGTCTGATTTCATATCCAAACCAAACCACACAAGCTGTGTCTGATTTCTGCACAGAAACATGAAATGTTTCTTTCCAGCAAGGCATGAAACCAGGCATGATTCACATGGCTTATACTTTTGTTTTGAACTTTTGCAGAACTCAGCTCTGTATCTCATTACCAGTGCCCAAGAGACACCCCATCTCTAGCTCTTAAATGGGGATTTTTCAGGAAACATCTCATGTACTGTAAAGGAAGGTTTTGGTTTTGGCAAATCAGATATCTCGAGGAAAGTGGATAAATGGTGTCGGAGATGAGCTTTCATAAACAATTTATGTGTGTGCATTTCTCACAGAGGAACAATCAGGAAATAATTTGAAACAACACAGGGGTACATTTATAAATGTGTTTTGTAAGATCATAAAGCTACAAGCATTATCCCATGTTAGATTAGACTGCAGTATTTGCTATATTTATTGCCTGGCTCTCACCACAGGGCTGTGTGTTTTTTCTTTAGCTAAGCTAATCAGATGCCACTCTGGTCTTCATCTGCTTGTGGCCATGTCTCCAGGGTTGGTGGTTTTTTTGGAAACAGGATGTTTCATGTTAGACTAACAGTGCCTGAAGTTGTGAATACAAGCTTCCTGAAATTTCACTCTTCAGAAAAATCTAACTGTGCATTTCACGACTGGAGCTGCATATGAAATTGTTCCATGGGAAAGTAATAGGGAAAATACAAACTCATACTGTGTTCCATCCTGTGAGAACTATGTCTTACAAAATAGAAACAAATACTATTAAAAAATAAAATAAAATATGTACATCCTGCAACCATAAATGCTTCCAGGTCTACAGATTTAAATTGAATACTGTATTTACTTGACAAGGGTCCACAGTTTTCCTCAGATTTTTTCTTTCCAGCCCAGCAGTTCATGCAGTAGCTTAACCCATTACAGTCACAAGCCATCTATCTGTGCTGGGTACAGTAAGATTCTCCAAGCATCTTTTAAATTCCTCTTCTATCTTGCTCTTTATCTCAGTTTCCTGTTTCTTAAGTCGTGTTCCCCAGGGCCTAGTACTGAGGCCAGTTCTCTTTAGTATCTCTATCAATTATCTGGATGAGAGGATCATGTGCACCCTCAGTAAGTTTGCAGACGATAGTAAGTTGGGCAGGAGTGTTGGTCTGACTGAGGGTAGGAAGTCTCTACAGTGGGACATGGACAGACGGGATTGATGGGAAGAGGCCAGTTGTATGAAGTTCAACAAGGCCAGATATTGGCTCCTGCACTTGGGCCACAACAACTCCATGCAGCACTACAGGCTTGGGGAAGAGTGTCTGGAATACTGTCTAGAGGAAAAGGACCTGAGGGAGTTGACTGACAGCTGGCTAGCAGTGTGCCCAGGTGGCCAAGAAGGCCAATGGCATCCTGGCTTGTATCAGAAATAGTCTGGCCAGCAGGACTAGGAAGTGATTGTCCCCCTGTACTTGGCATTGGTGAGGCCACACCTCAAGTACTGTGTTCGGTTCTGGGCTCACTACAAAACGGACATTGAGGTGCTGGTGCATGTCCAAAGGCCAACAAATCTGGTGAAAGGTCTGGAGCACAGGCCTTATAAGGAGGAACTGAGTTTATTTAGCCTGGAGAAAAGGAGGCTGAGGGGAGACCTTATTGCTCTCTACACCCACCTGAAAGGAGGTTGTAGAGAGGTTGAGGCTGGTCGCTCCCAAGTAACAAGCAATAGAACAAGAGTTCTAGCAACTTGAGTTCAAGAGTTCAAGCAGCTAGACAAGAGGCAAGTTGTGCCAGGGGAGGTTTAGATTGGATCGTAGGAAACATTTCTTTAATGAAAGGGAAGTCAGGCACGGGAACAGGCTGCCCAGGGAAGTGGCAGCCACCTCTCCCAGAGGTATTTAAAAGATGTGTAGACATGGTGCTTAGGGCCATGGTTTAGTGATGGAGTTGGCACCGTTAGGTTAAAGCTGGGACTTGATGATTTTAAAGGTCTTTTCCAATCAAAGCAATTCTGTGATTACTTCATTGTATAAAGTGAGCCACAGCAGGATAAACTTCTATTTGCTCTCATATTCCAGGCTCACCGGACACAACCCAAAAGCCCTGAATGTTTTCATTCACAACATAGTGATCCTGGTCCAGAGGCAATTGTTCTACAACAGTAGGCATGAAAGGATAGCAACGTGAGTGAAAGATTAGGTATTCATTGTGAATCTAATGTAAAAGAGATAATAGGTCCAGATTTTATGTGGATATATACAAATTCTATACTGGGGGATGAAACTGAGAACCATGGTCATTATTCTAGTGCTGTGTTTATTTGAGCAAATAAGGTAGTGCATGAGCTGTGATGGGAATTCCAGGAATGTAATGCTGTTCAATTCACCACTATTTCTAGAGTGCATCTTCATGATTTTCTGCCATACAGCAAATGCCTATCCAATCCAGATGTACATCTTACACATGCCTCCTTGCCACTAAGCTTTGCAGCATGAACAAAGTAGAACGCTGTGTCTTTTGAGGTGATTCTCTCAGATTCAATGAGAAAGAGAATTTTCAATATTTCCCTTTATTTCAAGACTAGCAGTATAGAATATTTTGTGGTCATGCTTTCTCTTGCTCCTTCTTCCTTAGAGAAATTCTCTATCAATTTATTATACAATAGTCTAACTCGAGCAATATTGCACATAAGCTAATGCTTCTCTCATCTCCTGTTGCCTATCAGCTCTTTGAAAGCTTCACTGACCTTCATTTTAAACATTGTTTCTTGCATCAGCAACAGTGCATATATTCAAATGTAAGGATTTCAAACATATGTGATTGAACAAGACAAAGTCATATCTTACCCAAAATGCTTTCTGATTTATTTTTACTGTTAGAAGACTACATTTATCAGCCTGATATGGTTAGCAGAGCAGCTAATAAACCAATGTGCTTACTCTTTGACAGCCTCAGGTAATTATGTATGGGTGAGAATTAAAAACATTCTGTGTAGCAGAGGCTGAAACTTGTTCAAAGCAAACATTTAGGGAAAAAAAAAATGCAATTATGATAAGGTGTAGCAGGTAGCCTAGCAATTATTTAATAGTTTCTTCCACAGAGGATGCACAGTAATATTGCCTGTCCTGAAGTGATTAAAAAGCTGTATACCCTACATCCCACCACTAAAGCATTTTCTCAAATTCAATCACTGCTTAACAATTGAAAATAATACTTTTCAATGGCGTAGGAAGAGAGGAAGAAAAGAGAGGATGAACTATATCAACTCTAGCTGGTGTTTCAGAAACTGTTGAAAATTAAAACGATGGCTTTTGGGCAAGATGCCAGCAGTACCAGACCAAGTTCAAGACTACAACATGACTTGAACTATGCTGGGAATTTTGATAGCCATAAATGGGTAGCATATAGGTTTTGCATGTTACCCCAAACTCTGCCTACCACTTTAATGTCTCTGGCTCTTTTGGAGGAACACACATGAATTAGTAGCATGGAGTTGTACATGCAGCGTGTAATACCTCTCATCTAGCTTTACATAGTAATGCATATGCATACATCTGAGTTTCAGTGGAAAGTGAAGCTTCTGGGATGTGATTCATTAGATTTATGACGAGCTAGACATCTGTATAATAACTGCTCGTGATGTGCTCTTACACAGAACTGGCCCAAGTCAGCTTTTTTCAAGCAAGGTTATGACAAATTGGATATTGAGCGAGATATTTGATGGGCACAATACAGGATGATATAATTTCAAAGGCTGTGAGCAAGGATAAGGTCTTACAACACATGCAATATATAAAAATGAACCTTTTTTTTTTTAAATAAGCTTAGGATTTTAGCCTATGTTTGGAATTTTTGTTGCTGAAATGCACTTTTTTCCTCCATGTTTTTGATTACAAATATATCCAAAGTCTGGAAATGACTGAATATTTCTCTCTATTATTTCTCCTTAATTCTTTTCTCCTCTATACACTATCACGATCCCATATCATGACATTTGCAAAGATGTCGTCATGATTGGGAAATCTGCCTTGCAAACATCAAAATAGCACATGTTCACAGTTGAATTAGACTCATTCTATATTTAGATATAAACAATCCCTCTGAGACATGGGTGGACATGGGAATTCGTTGAGCTTGATAGAAACCTAATGCCTGTAATCTTCCATATCCATCAGAATTTCTGTAATTTAATCAACCAAGGATGAAAGTCTGTAATTATTTTGGGTAAACTGATCCTGATGAGTAAAAAAGGCCCAAGGATCAAAGTTTTCACCTTTCACATCACTTAGTTTTTTGGGGTCACAGTGTGACAGTTTAGGGATGTACCAGCTCCCCCAAGACAAAAATTGTGGGTGGTTGAAGAGCTAATTCCCATTAGCAACAGCTCTGCCAAAAACCTATGGATTAAACTGAAGAAACTTGGCTCCTTCATCCAAGTTAAGATGAGTTCAACAATCTTGCCTTAACATCACAAATATATTCATTGGCCTTTATGGTAAAATCTGTGATGAACTGGTTGGATTCCAATCTTCTAATGAGTTGCAAGTGGAACTGTGTGGAACTGTGTGGCATCTTATTTATTGTATTCTGTTGTATCTTATTTTATTTTTGTTTTGTGGTTACTTTAGTTGAAAAGCATGGGAGGGATAAAAAGAACAGCAAACATCTATGTAAGTCTGAGACGCGTCACCTGGGATTTTGCAGAGTAAGTATGTTCCTGCATCTGGTCTATCTTACTAAAACTATTTGCCACCACAAAGAAGGGGCATAAAGCAGTTACTTGCCTAGCCCAGGCACTTGAGCTTGTGTTTTCTGTTTGCTGGCATGGGCTAGAAGACCTCAGAGACAGAGGAACAATTAATTCAAGAAAAGGCTCTGTGGAAAGAGAGTAGATGCCTTGATAGGTAAAGCCATTATCTACAAGCAGAAGGACTGGCCACACAGACTCCTTTTTCAGTTTGTTTCTAAGGATGAGTCATCCACCCCCTCTCCATTGCTCCAGGAATGTTTCATTTCTTGTCAGCTCAGGGACATTAATTCTGAGTCTGGAGTTAATATTGCTTCCTCAGCTTTGACTCTAAGCACATCTGCAGAGAAGTGGCAGCAGTCTTCAGATCAGCAGAGTGCTCTGTCCAGGCTAAGGAGGTAAGAAGGATGTATTCACTGAGAGTCTACTGCACTCATGTGGTGAGACTGCTGCTGGTATTGAAGAAAACTTGTTTATCTGTTCTCAGCACTGCACTCTTCCAGGTAGACCTTCCATGTTGCTTGATGAGCTCTTTCCAGCCTGCATTGCCAAACAGCTTTTATGGACAGTCTTGAGACATTTTAAAGAAACAACATCACACAAAACAAAAAGCTAGGGTGCAGACAGGGCTAACAATTTACTGAGTTTTTTCTCACCTCTCTAAAAAAGTCCAGGAGTTGAGGAACGAGAAAATAAAAGGTGTTGTGAGACCTCTCTTTCCTGCCCATTTCATGGTTGGTCTTCTGGGTTATTTCATCTTCACACCAGCAAAAGGAACCTTTTTTCAGCATTACAGATGCTTTTCTTGGTTTTATGCTTTTCACAGAATCACAGAGTAGTCATGGTTGGAAAGGAACTCTCAGATCACCAAGTCCAAACATCATAATAAAAAGCAACAAAGAAACAAACAAAACCAAACAAAAAAACACCCAACCAAACAAAAAAAACCAAACACAGCACACAACACACCACCAAAAATAAATCCCACGTGCAACAAAACCCCAGAGAAACACAAACACTACATACACTCCACCAAATAACACCCACAAAGAAAACCCCCACAGCCTGGGTCACTAGAGCATGCCCTGAAGTTCTGCATTTACACATTTCTTGAATGCCTTCAAGGATGGTGACTCAACCACCTCTCTGGACAGGGTGTTCCAGTGCCTGACCACTCTTTCAGTAAAGAAATTCTTCTTAATGGCCAATTTAAACCTCCTCTTCTGCAATTTTGAGCCATTTCCCGTCGCCCTGCATAACTTACTCAGAAGAAGAGGCCAACAGCCACCTCCCTACAACCTCCTTTCAGGTAGTTGTAGAGGGCAGTGAGGTCTCCCCTCAACCTCCTCTTCTCCAAATTAAACATCCCTTGTTCCCTCAGCTGCTCCTCATATGACTTTTTCTGTAGACCCTTCACCAGCTTAGTGGCTCTTCTCTGGACATGCCCCAGCACCTCAATGTCCTTCCTGTAGTGAGGGCCCCAGACCAGAGCACAGTACTCAAGGTTAGCCTCACCACAGCCAAGTACAGGGGGATAATCACTTCCCTACTCCTGCTGGCCCTGCTGTTCCTGATGCAGGCTTTGATAATTTTGACCCTATTTAACTTATGACTAGTGTGTAAATCTCCTTGCAGCTACATAGAAGCAGCCATCAGATGAACTTTGGAAAGACTAGCACTGTGTTAACTTCCATTCAGGTCTCTGTTCAATACTCCAGTGACTGTTGGGAAGGGTGCCTTGTTTTTACTGACTGTGTTGCATTTAAACTAGTGACTTAGGAATGAGTTATCATTCCCCCAATCTATTCTACACTCCCTTGTATTTTTAACAGATATGGTGATTGTGTCCACTGATTTGGCTGGTCTTCTTTTTATTTTCACAGGAAAATTGTATATTCTACTGCTTAAAGTTCCCTTATTTCTTGCTAGCTAAAAAATTCCTGATTTGCTTTTCCCCCTCTAATACATTTTCCTCAACAAACTCCACACCTTCTATCTGTCTATTTGTAGTATTCCCCAAGTTACCATTAATTTACATGGCTTATCCAAATGTACTTCATATTTTAAATAGATTAGGACTCCATTCCTTTGAAGTAGTCATAATATTTGACAAGAAGCTTTATCTTCTCCCCATACCCCCCTCCTCAAATGAATGCAATACCCTTGGAAAGAGCTGGATGCTCCAGTGTTGTCTAGGGGGAGGGAGAAAGACATCTGTGTGTATACATAGGTACACTTAGAGATTTGCATATGTTTGCATGCACACTTACATATGTATAGATATTCTGAAAAGCCAAATGTGTCAGAGAGCCAAAGCAGCACATCTCCTTCTGTACTGCTGAGCCAACAGTCCTCAGCCCTGACCTGAAGAGATGACCTTTGTAGAGGCAAAACATTTGCATCTTACTAAGGAAGCAGATAAGCTACTTTTCTAGAATTGTAAAGTTTGTGCAACATGAGAAGGCAACTAATTTGTGAGCAGGAAAAGAGTATAACCACATTTCTGTCAAGCAAGAGGGACAGAAAGGAAAGAGGTGCTGCATATTATTAAGCTACTTGATCACATATGTCTTTTCAAAGGAGAGAAGGAGACATTAGCAGCAAACAGAGGAACATTGTCATCTGCAAACATAAATATTTCAGATTTCAGGTACAGTGGAAATGTCATTAATGTAAAAACTGACAAGAAGGGGCCCTGAAGTCAGCAATGACCGTGGGAGGCACTTCAAGAGGCAGAAGAAGGGGCTCTGACAACAAGCATTGTAATAATAATAAACTCCTTTGAAAGCCACTCAGGAGATTGGTAGAGAATCAGGACAAAGAAGCTCTATTGCTGCATTTCAGTTTGAGTTTAGAAGGGAGGAGGAGAAGGGAGGAAGAACCTGTCTCCTTCTGGTGTTAAGTGCTCATGTTGCTGGGGGTTAAGTAAGTTAGTACCTGTGGCATGCCCTCCACCCCATGGCTGAGAAATGCTCATCAATACATCCAAACAGACTCTTGCCAGTGAGCTGGTGAGCTGAAGAGAAGATATAAGGGGAGCAATTAGTTAGAAACAATTTAGATTTAGGGTGGAGACTGATGATATTACTTGCCAACAGGGTCAACATATAAAGATTAAATGGGAGCTTCAGCAACATGATGTGTTATTTTCCTGTCAGCTGGAATATTGTCCTGGAAGTCTGGAGAAGCAACAGAGTAAAGGAGGTGAAAGGGTCAGCAATTGCTGGAGAGAGGATAGGCTAATTCTTTATTGAATAAACATCTAAGTAAGATGATCAGGGTCTTTCTTCTTGATTCCATTTCACATCAAAAGTGTTCATTTTAATGAATTAAACAGACACTACTGCTTAGTAAAATTAAGAAAACCTCAAAATTGAAAAGCCACAACACGTTGCATGACAAATTTTGGTTCCTTATGTGAATGAAATCTATTAATATATGAACTTTTAATATGAATGCTCAGTAGTGGAAGGACTTCCACATTACTCACCATCAGGGTTAATAAGAACTATTGATTTCATATCTATGTTATACAATTACACATAAACCCCTCTGTAGTTATTGCAGGATTTAGACCCATAATTAAAAAAATAAAATGAACATAATAAGAAATATTTTTGATAGCTGCCATTTAGGTTTTCCTTGTTTATGATGAAATCATCACCTCCTAATCCATATGCTTTAGTATCTTTTTAATGGAGTCTTGGTGATCGTAAATATCAGTATGACACCCGGATATTATATTTTTCTGGGAAAAAGAGACAAATCAAAACTTTATGGATACAAATTAACACATGGCAAGGAATGAGGACCTCCTGTATTATTATTTCCAATTCTTCAAGCAAGAAATTAATCCTCTTCAGGGAGAGGAAGGAAAAAAAAAATAAAAATGCACGCTTGTTACTCTTTCAAATTGTTCCTGATCCAAAGCAGGAGCCTTAAAGAACTTCCCTCATCTAAATTTCCAGACTGGAATCAATCGGTTGACCTTTAACCTTCTATAACTAACTGCCCTAGAAGCTTTGAGTATTAAAGGAAATATATTTAAAAAGCATGTCTTCATTTGTTTTAATGTTTTGAAATTTACCATGCTAATCAGTAATTTAGAATAATCTTGAAATATTAACTGGCTATTTGTAATCTTTTTATCAACTACAAAGAAGATGTAAATCAATCCCAGGTTTCCTCCCTGGGGGAGATAAGGGGTTTCTCAACTGATACCTCCACGGCTGAAAAGCCTGGGATCACTCCACAACACGTGGAGACTTCCAGACATTATTACATTTGCTGAATGAAGAATGTTTGTCTTTATTAATGTCCCCTCCAGACACAAGTTACCCAAATGTAAGCAGCTTTGCATCACTTAAACACTTGAAAATAATAGAAAGATCCAGGACAAAAATTTGAGCCACAGAGCAAAAATACAGTGCTATATAGTTGAGCCTGATTCTTGTTAGAGTGGTTTATACAGATATCTGAAGGGCTGAAATGAAAACCAAGGGTGTCTGACATGACTGGGTGCCTGGCCTGTCTTCTGTGGACTGATTCATCACAAATGTGCTTAACTCAAATAAAAACTTTAAAAGGACCCCAGAGCAGAAGAATAACAGAAGCAGCACCTTCCTTTGGTTCTCACATTTAAAAAGAAAGAGACACATATCTAATATACAAAAGAACAAGCTGCGACTCAGGCAAGCTGATTTTAGTGAAGAGAACAGCTTTTTTTCTCTAAACAATCCATCAAGCACAGAGGCAAAGGTAAGAGAAAGATTTACTTCTTCAATAAGTATCAAGCAATATGATTTCATTCAGTACTGAAAGAGATTAGCACAATTCCTCTGTTCAAATATGATAAAGGTTACCAATAAAACCAGGAAAAGTAAGGAGTATATGATCTGATGCTGCTGTTCTGGCCAGAATAGTTATTGTGATAGTTATCTATTCATGGTGTTCTAACTTTGACTTGGAGTCTGTGTTATGCATTATACTGACATACAAGAACAAGATGGTGCCTGCATCTGCTCTGGAAAATGAGAAGCAAATATTATCTCATTCATGTTACTAAAAGACACAAGATCTACAAGTGGACACACACATGCTTTAATGTAACACTGTGCCACATGCATCTGAGCTGAGTGTTGGTTAATACGCTGTTCACATCAGTGACAAACTGGAAGACAGTTAGGAAAATCTAGATGGCCACAGAGGTGCTGACTCTTACACAGAAGGAGTAGAAGAACCAAAACAAAAACAAACAAAACAAAACAAACAAAAATCTGTTGTGTACCTATTATCAACAACCCCAGCATCTGAAAGTACAAGCATTAAAAAATAAGAAAAGGTTTGCCTTCAAGTATTACAAAGTGTGGGACAGTGCAACAGGGAAACACAGCCCATCAGGTGAGATCATCCCACTACAGGCACACAGTGCTGTCAAAATCTGCTTCAGACAAGGAAAGGACAGCTTACCTCACTAAAGTGTTTCTGTGTCTAAATATCAGTGGCATAAGATCAGGCTGAAAAAATAAGTGAGAATGTATTTTGTATTTATTATGTTAGCTCACTATTTCTCTGTTTCTCCTTTCCACCTACTCTATCAGTAACTCCTTAACCTATTGCTCAGTTTCAATGTTCTTGAGAGGGAGTAATATTTTTAAAGATATTACATATTTACACCCATTCTGAAAAGAAGCATTCTGATAACAGAGATCTCTTAGCAGTGTCTCTGCTTGAGGAAAAATTATAGGATGAGTCAAAAAACCAAATGCACACAGGAGAAAGATATTAAAAGGTAAAAACATGGGAGAAGTGCTTGTAATTTGACTAAGGGGCTATACCATATCAAATACTAGAGAAAGCAACCACAAAGAACTAATTAATTGTCAAACAAATAAACAAAAACTCCTCCAAACTGAAGAGTCTGAGAAGTTTGTATCCAGATATAGATATCTATATACAAGGAAAATTTCTAAGTTTCCATCAATGAAGGTAGTCAGTAAAGATCTATTGACTCCCTCCCCTCTATGATCTGAAGAGCTATGCATCTGGCCTCCACCAGTGTCTACTTTAGACTCAGCTGAATGCATCTTCAGGCTCATTTGGCTTTATTGACCAAGTCTTCATAGCCTATAATAGCAGTGGTCTTCACAGGCATTATACAAATACATTTAGGCAACTGAACTGAGTCCTAAAACCTATCTTAAACTTTATTTGTTCTACTGATAGTAGATCTGCTAGCATTTCTCTGTTCTCTAAACATTTTTCTTGCTGCTTTTTTTTTTTTTTACTGTCACTGTTCTGCCATGATCAGATTACTGCAACAGGGACATCTGTCACTGCCATCTTTGGAGGCTGCCATCTCTTCACACGTTTCATGTGTTTCTCTTTACCTGCCACATTTTCTTGCAGGATTATGTGCACATCATAGCCACAAACATCCTTGAGCGTGCACCACAAAACAGATCACCATAGCCTTAGAATGCATGTGAGATTACGTAGAACAAGGTGACATTTTAACTATAGGAATTTTAAAGCAAAATACACATGAAACTTCAGAATCATTATGACAGCACAAATAGTATTTACTATATCTAGGATTTTTTTGCTTATAACACACTCTTGTTTTGCTGATTCTTTAATGCTTTTAATATAATCATACATATCTATTTAAATCAGTACTCTTATAAAATGTAGCAGCAGTTTTCTTCATACACACTGAAAGATTTTTAAAGATGAACTTTCATGACAAAGAGGTAGAGGAAATAATTTTTTCATCATGTGGTTCTTCCTGTTATGTTTATACAGGTAGTGAGAACACAATTCAAACAATAAGCTGTGACAGAATGCAACAATTATTTGAAAGAAAAGCCTGTGATGGTCTGTAAATTATCTAAATTTGAGCTATCTACTTTCAGAATAAAGACTGTAGGAGCCACCAAAGTACTTCATTGAGCTGAAGTGAGAGAAGCTTTGGAAGCTTGAAAGCAAGGACTAAACTAGCAAGAGGAATAACAACAAAAAATGATCTTCCTTTGTGACTGAGATCAACAAGGACATTTATGCCACATGCCCATTGGTGATCTGGTGTCTTGTGGGAGGTATTCAAGTGTGAAAATGTAGAGGAGCTCTTTAGGACAGAAGTGATTGATGGACTGTGTGTGAATAATCAACTACATTGATTAACTTAATTCATTTGTCTAAAGACTGAGGAAGATAAACCTGGAGTTCAGCCATACCTTTTAGATCCCAAGGGTGATATTATCTGGTAGAGGGACATCTTTGAGATTTTGCAGTAGGGGTTAAGTGTCCCCAAGATGTTTTTCAGAGACCCACAGACATGCAGAGATGAACAGTTAGAAGAACGCTGACTTTTGGCATGGAGAGGTTAATCCTGTGCACATACCCGTGCACAGCACAATCCTGTGCCTGGGCATGTACCATGGTTTGAACCTACTGCATGGTGTGACAGTGCAATTAAGTAAGCCCAAAAATTGCATTAGGCAAAATTAGGTTGCCTGTCTATAGTCTAGCAGGATTAAACCTTTTCCTTTGTCCATCCTCAATCCTCACTCAATTCACCTACCCAAATCCTGTTTGTTCAGGCTTCGTGCCAAGATTGAAGAAAGCATTACCAACAGGCAGAATGCAGGCTTCAAGTATTTATAAACATGGAGAAGGAAAAGAATCTGAAAGATCCGTCAGACTGTTCACATAACTATTAAATTCATGTGGAACGTAGTGTCACCCCCTGAATACACTGAGAAAAGGAAGCATTCAATGAGGAAAATTTAATAAAAACAAACATATTCTGATAGGATTACAGCATCAGAAGTGCATATGTTCCACATGTTTTTATTTCTCTTTAAAATTAGAAAAAGTATCTTTGCTTGATGTATCCTGTAGGGCACTAAGCCAGAAAACACTATTATACTATTTCTTGCTTCATAAAGAATTTCATTTCAACTATGAACCTTGTGATAGGTAATTATATGCAGGAAGCAGAGCACATATGAATTTTATATTTATGGTCTACACTGAGGTCACAATTTAAATTCTAAAAACTGCCTTCAGAAATACCAGTTAGTGTGTCGTTTTTATTTTAATTGCATTTCCTCCCCTCTGGTACAGCATGATCAACTGAAAATAAGAACACATGTTTTATGTAACATATTTAGAATCTAGCAATAAACTATTACCATCCATATAAACATTAAACCCATTTGGAATGCTGCTAATGGAGAAGGGGGGAGGTCGTGGGAGGTGCTAGTAGATCCTTTTGGCCAGGAGAAGAAAACAGCATGAAAAAATTTTCACATGCTCCTCATGACAACTGCTGCTAACGAACTGCTCTCCCTTTTCCCACAGTGCAATCATTATACATTTCTATTTTAACCTACAGATATATTTTAAAATATATTTACAATTTTATTTCCTCTTTTTTCTTTTTTAATTTTTATTCCAGTGAGATAGAAATATGTCAGTTCCTTTGTTGCAGCAAGTAATGGCATCACAAACTATTGGAGCTCAGAGAGGATCTAGTTCCATGTCCCATCCAGCCAGGAATGTAGAACAGTGGGACTGTTAGTGCCAGAGATTGTGACTGTTGGTTTTCCTCAAGGGACTGTTTTTTCAGTCTGATACAGAATGTGCTCTCAAGCCTAGAAAGTGAATCTGGACCCTAATTCTGCCCTTGTCCTGGCTGGATATGCTACCCATAAGGCTCAAAATTTTGCCTCTGGGCTGTGGCTGACCTCCAAAAAGGCAGCAGTGATTTTTCTTACCCAAGATGGTTGTGTGGTTACAATATCCTCGTGGTAAGGAGATGTGTTCTGTCCACCACCATCATATGTCCTGTCTAGAAAGCCCATCTTCTGCTCTCTATGTCCAGATTTTAACCAGTTGTTCTACAAAATGGTGGGCAAGCCAGGGCACTCATCTAGACTCTTTCTGTACTCATGGAGATACACAATATCCACTAACGGAAGATTAAACCCATCATAAAAACCCAATCACTCCCCAAGAAGGTGTGACAAATGACACTACAGAGGGTTGCCTGTTCACTACTGAATGCACAGGATGAGGTCCCAAGAGTTAGAAGACTGGAGCCAGGTGAATCCCATGCTAAATAATTGAGGACCTAAATTAACATCTTTCAGACTATCTTCAGTCATATAACCAAAGCATTTTAACTCTGGCTTGGAAGAACAGGTTCCAAAGAAAAGCAGTTCAGCTTCTGTGATCCACTTAAAACCTTGGTCCCTTCACCAGGAGTGATGACAGGACTACACATGGAAATGACATTTTTATGTGACAAATTTTTCACTTGAAACGCAGTGACATATCCCTTTCTTGTGACAGGTCAGGTAGATAATCAGTGCATAGATGGTCAGACAGTTTCATCCTATTTAAATATTTTACAAGTAAAAATCCTAATTTTTTTCTATTTTTTATTACCTATTGTAAAGGAAGTGCCTGGATGTTCAAAACTCAGTCACCTTGATTTGAACAGGATATACACTTTTGATCTTGAATTTTAAAACACACTATGTAACTCAACTCCTGCCATCCAGTCCCTTCATACCTTCCTCATTTGTCATAGAAAATTTTTTTATTGACTTAACATAGATACTTTCATATGCTGCAGCTGAAAGAGCCAGTTCCTCAACTGGTACAAGTCAGTCTAGTTGTATTATTGTAAATTGATGCTGACTGATTTATACCAGCTGACAAAAGAGTCCAGTATCTAATAAAAATCGGAAAGGCCCTTATATTTTACCTGATACTTACAAAGGTTTTAATCAAATTCTCTATTTGCTTGGTTGGTTTTCAGTATAAGATAATTTTTTTTCTTAGTATTTATTGTGCCTCAGGATTAAAAAAAATAAAACGTGGCAAAATGTTAGAGTTCACAAGTAAGATATCAAGGTGATAATTAAAAACACAAAAGAGCTGTGACAATAGCCAAATCAAACTGTCAGTTGACATACATTTGAAAGCAGTGACACCTTATTGTATAAAGGGCTCACATATTCACTCCAACCTCTGCAAAAGACTTTTCATGACGTGGAGCTAACTACACATGGGAATAGAAGTATTTACCCAGACTAAAAAAGAATGATAGCTCTTTTTTGAAAATAATAAACATTTTGGAGACATCATTAGCTGAACTTCCTGATGCAATCATAGGAAACATTGGAAAATTAGGTCCTGGTTCTTCAAAATTTCACTGCATTAGTAGTGATCTCCATAGACTTCTATCTATGCTAACACTGTCATGATGGTTAAAGATATAATTTTGAATACAAAGACATTACCTCTGGCTAAGGAAGCCCCAGAGCCATAAATCGCTAAGGAAATATGAGAATATTTTGAAAAACTTTAATGATGTACAAGTTTTGCTCTTGGATTCATCCCTAGGCATTTGTTATGGGCTAACAAGATGATAAGGATGGTGAGCTAGTTAGACCTTGGTCTGGTCCTGTAAAGTTCTTGTTTTATTCTTCAGTTCAGCTTCAGACCACTGAAAAACATGAGACCTCATAGGCTGTAAACAAATTCAAACCTCAAAAATACTATGGAAATAGGATTGTAAATGGATTGAAAAATGTTATAGTAAGTGATTTGTATGAAGTTTGTAGTGTTTCATTTTAAATTCTCTGATTTCTCAATGCAATTGTCAAAGATGTTCCAAGACATGAAAGACAAGAAAAAAAGAAAAAAAGAGTGCAAAGCAGCAAAATTTCAGATAGTATTTTAAAAGATACTTCAAATTCTGAAAAACTAGACATTTCTAAGACTGAAAGAAACTTTTAGAAATCAATTGAAGCATTATCAGAAATATTCCCTTTCCCACAGCATCCTGGCAATTGCACAAAAACTGGCAATACTGGCACTTTCCATCTGTAGAGTGGAAAAGATCCATCTGACTGGATCTTTGGGTGTCCCATAAATCTTAGACAATAGGAAAACATTGATTTCGTGCCCTTGCTCTCTATCCAATGTAATATTAGGGATATATTAAAGTATGACATCCACACTCCAGAAACAGTTCTCAGTAATTTGTTCAAATGTACAAATGCAAACAATAGAAAAGAGGAAATCCCATGAGGCAGGGAAAAGACTATTTAAAGGAATGGTATCTAATTCATATACACTACAATGTCTTTTATAGCTAAACTGTAAATAACTTTTCATTGTTATATGTCATGAGGCACAAGAACATATGCTGAGCTGAATTCCAAACATATGACCTCTGCTGCATTCCTTTCATCTACTCATTATATAATTCTGTCAGCAAGAACAATCAAGTTTATGTGCATAAGTGTTCACAGGATTGAGCTTACATACTCTGAAAGTTCAGCCTGTTAATATTAGTACCATTATTTTGCATGGGAAAGCAGTTAATCTCATAGAATGGAAAAGATCAGGATTTTATTTTTTCAAATTACTATAAGGGTTCAATTATTTAAGTTTGAACCATTATTTTCTCTAGAAAAAGAGTGATCAGCAATATGGAAGTTTCTTACTTAATTTCCATAGTAATTCAGGATACATGCTTGTTGGCTGAGTCTACAGTGGTGGAATGTCTGTTCCTGGAGCTTTACAGCAGCCAACAGAAGTTGGTCAACAGACATCTGAAGAAGAGCTGATTTTTAAGATCAAGTCTTTCCACAGCTCCCTTCTTACACACCAGTAACAAACATAACTCATGGAAGTAATCTTAATGAGTTCAAGTTGAACATGAAATTACAACATTTAAAGAGAATTCAAATTCCACAGTAATCAGAGCATCATGCTACAGAAGTCAGTGTGTTTCAGATGGAAAATTATGGCTCTGCTGTATTTTGTAACATTGCTGAAGCATGAGAGAGCACTTTTTAGCCTAAATAACTAAGACTTAGCTAAGGCATTTCTAATGATGGTTTACCTCACCAAATAAAAACAATGTAGATGTCTACATGTCAGTTACTTACTCCAGGCTCATGTTATACTCAACAGAAACAAGCAGGCACTTCTTTTTCCAACCAGTGTCTAAAACAGGTCAGACAAGCAGTGACTTCAGAGTGCCTCTTCTCCATTTCGCTACATGGCTTACGAGCAAAGTTCTGAGAGTTTCACTTTTCTTACCTCATTCCCCAGAGCTGAATTTTCACCCATGTTTTGATTTGTTTATTTGAATAAACTGTAAAAATAAGCTAGCCTTCCTGAAACAGGTTGCCCAGAGAAGTTGTGGAAGCCCCCTCCCTGGAAGGATTCAAGGCCAGATTGGATGGGGCTCTGAGCAAGCTGGTCTAGTAGGAGGTGTCCCTGCCCGTGCAGGGGGGTTGGAACTAGATGATCTTTAAGGTCCCTTCCAACCAAAACCATTCTGTGATTCTATCATGCTATATTTATCCCCCTAAAGCAAATACATTTACACTGGCAGAAAATAAAATCATGCCCCAGATGCTAGTGCTATGTTATCCAACATTTTCTGATATCTCCTGCATACCTAAATTACACCTATCTTTAATTTTTCGTTATTTAGTACATTTTTCAATATTACACTCTGTCTTGAGAACTCAACATAAGAACAGCTAGAGGCAATTAGGATTTGAAGTCTATTAAATAGTGGACTATTGGTAGAGCTAAGGAGAAAGACGAAGACCAAATTAAAAAGTACTAATCTAGGATACACATAGACATGAGTTGGGTTCAAAGCCAGTTTTACAGGTTGGGCTTTATACAAACTGCAGCTAATCCAACACAAGGATTCACTCTTGTTGGGCAGGAGCAGGAACTCAGCCATAGATCTCCTTAGGCATCACCCAGAATATTTAAAGAGCAGTTGCTCTGGTATGATTCATTCTCATTTTTCATAGATACATTTTGAAAATTTTTTAATGGAAGCAGGAAATTTCTTAACATCTTGGAATTTTTATGAAAGAGGAACATAATTTCTGCTTTGGTTTAATGAATAGCTGGTGGTGGGTTTTTTTGAGCTATATATTTGTTATTGATACATGTGAATATAAGATAAATAATTGATGGATCACTTATCAGCACCAGCTGAGAAAAAAGTATCATTTTGATAGACGAGAAAGTAAAAGAATAATCAGTGAGATTTACTTCCAGTTCTGAGATCCAAATGAGTCTGAATTATCAAAACAGTGAGGATAAATATATTTATGTTTATATAACCAACATTAGCAGAAGGATTTCAGCACTGTTCATTGGGCACAGGTTAGAAACATCACCAGCATGTCCATACCCCAAACAGATAGTAATTCAGGAAATCCATTCTACAATAAAACAAATTCAAATACTTAGAATTGATACATAGGAAAGGAGAAATAGGTCTGCAACTCTCATCAAAATTCAACACAGAGAAGGGGAGAAGGTCCATATTTTAAAATTGAGAAAAGCATTCGATATCACACAGAGATTAGTGCTTAATAAGGCAAGAATCAGCTACTTACAACAACTTTAAGTTCCTCTGGAAATCTTAGAAACTTTACTCCTTGGAAAGCTACACATAATCTTCAGACAAGTAGCAAAATGAAGCAAAAGTGCTGCTACAGACACAGAAATCTTGGAGCTGGCCAGAACAGCACTCCCAGGAATTCCCCACTGCCATCCTCTCTGGTCCTCCTGGCAGGCAGAGAGCAGGGAAGGTGGTGCGGTGCCTCTCACTGCCTTTTTGCAAAGAGAGATTCAGCAGCAAAACATTTCGGCCAGCTACACACAAAAGAGGATTTTTCTGGACTGTCAAGAAGTAGTGTGTCAGGACAGGTTTGGAAAAGAGCTCCTGCAGGAAGCTGTACTCCCAAGCAGCAGCAGCTGCTGGGCTGCCATCCCCGTAGAAACGAGCTGCCTCCTGCACCATGTCCTCTTCCATGCATCACAGCCAGCAGTATGAACAAACAGCAGGCACAGGTCTGACTCAGTTTTCCCATATACACACGAGTCTACCACCACTGTGGGCAGAAGCAGAACCTGTCTCACTATCTGGCCCTTTGACTGTGCTCTTGATATTGAGGCTGCTCTAGGTACCTCCTGTATTGCAGGTTGCAGCCCTGGGACGTATCGGGACACACACACAACCACCTGTGTGCGCTGCCTCTGCGCCTCCTATTCAGGGTGCAGGGGTACCTATTGTCCTTCTTCCTAGTGCTTTTGGCCCTGGCTCTGCCCCCATGCAGCCTCCTCACTCAAGGTGATCCACAGGCTGGAGCACATCTCCCATGAAAACAGGCTGAGAGTTAGGGTTGTTCAGCCTGGAGAAGAAGAGGCTCCAGGGAGACCTCATAGCAGACTTCCCATACCTAAAGTACCTGAAGCAGAGTTCCCATACCTACAGAAAAGCTGGAGAGGGACTTTTTACAAGGGCTTGTAGCAACAGAACGAGGGGTAACATTTCTGAGCTGAAAAAGGGTAGATTTAGGTTAGACATTGGGAAGAAATTATTCTAAGACAATGGCAGAGGTTGCCCAGGGAAGCTGTGGCTGCCCCATCCCTGCAAGTGTTTAAGGCCAGGTTGGATGGAGCTTCTAGCAACCTGGTCTAGTGGGATGTGTCCCTGCCCATGGCAAAGAGTTTGAAATTAGATTATCTTTACGGTCCTTTCCAACCTAAATAATCCATAACGCTATGAATCACCAGACTGAAAAATCAAGCACTGCACATAGCAGGAGCATTTACTGTAACACTAGGTGCAGAGAAAGAAAAGAAGGGAATTTCTTCTTTTTTTTTTTTTTTTTTTTTTTTTTCTCACATGGTAGGAGAATTCCAGTGCAGTGGCAGTTGTAAAAAAGTAAATATTGCAAGAAAATTCACTAAAATCAGTCTTCAGGGGTGTTCCAAAATGTCTAGAGGTTGCAAAGTATTTTTAATAATTTTGTCAAGACTCTGAACTCTTTGTGTTTAAAGAATTAACATTGTATATTTGTTTTCCAGTGTTCTTCGAAAAGATGTAAACACATCACACATATAATAGAAGTGCCATAAATTGGGGACAATCCAGAATTTCCTTCGCCCAAGATTATCTCACCTACACTAGAAAAACCTCTTTAATATTTCCGATGCACAGCTCAGCCAGAATTTTCAAGTACTGAGCATCTCAGGAGAATGGCAGATCTGATCAGATGTTCTGACTAAAAAGGTTTAGCAAAGTCTGAGTAAACATGCAGTGGTTTAGTTGCCTCACTAAACTATATTTTCGAAGCTCACCCATCAGTAATCATAGTGTGATAGCTTGTCAGGGATCATTGCAAAGAATTCCCAGTTGTAAAGCTGTATGAACACAACTACTTATAATACTTTGGATTTAAGTGGATATATTTTTGGCAAGAGGGTTCTGTCAACATTTATCAGGCAGGCGTGTGTACATTTTCTGTTGTTTTGGTTCCACAGCTAATATGGACAGCAAAATGAGTTTTCCTCATAATGAGTACAAAGCCACCTGCTTTTTCTCTTTGGAGGAACTTAAAATATTTAACATATGAGGTATAAGTGTATCAGAAGAGTTCTCATAAATATCAGCACGAAAGCTGTCTAGGCATAGAGATCTCCTGAGTAAAAGAATCAGTATTTAATAGCCCCCTTAATCTCACTTAATGTTAATGGACAATTGGAGGAAACTACTCATCTGGAAATTACTTTAGCAAATTAAACCTGGCCAGAAATATTTGCTTAAGTGAATCTGAAAGCAAGTCATCCATCTTACACTGAATTTTAGAGAAGTATCCAAAGTCAGAAGACTCTGTGTCAGTTATGAGTCACTTATGAGCTCACATCAACATATTGCATGCTCAGACCATGCCCAGCCAGACCTCAGTAACCAGCCTCTTAGCCAACTATCTGCTGAAAAGCACAGCACTCCACAAATTTATGAGAAACAAAATTGTGCTAATTCCAGATATGTTGTTTGATGTTTTTTAAAATTATTTTCTCTTCATGACACTTGCTTAATGTTTTGTGCAGTGCCATCTAGCCAAGCAGTAGTTGTTACATATACTACTCCATCTTCCACATCCACAAAGACATCACTGAATTTCACAACTATGTTCAACCTTCATGTAATTATAATGTGTTCCTGTGCTGCACAGAACTATCCTTATTTAGTCTCCTCCTGTAGCAGGGTGCTCCAGCTCTCAACATGCCTGCCTCAGTTCCCTTTTATGATTCAACTGCTTTTGTCTCTCAGTTTTGCAGGCACAGGCCTGCAGTGAAAGGCTCCCATGAGAAGGGAAAAGGCCCAACAAACTCTGAGCTGGTAACAACCTTGAAAGGTACAAACAGAGGCCAAGGGGATGTTCATAACACCAGCTGCTCTCCAATGGTGAAGAACACAGAGCTCAGCCCAGCTACAACTAGGCCCGGAACTGAGATAAAGTAACAACAAACAGATAAACAACAGTTTGTTTGGTGAGAACTGGGCCTTCATGGTTTTTTTCTACTGTTTTCTTTTTATTTTCCAATGAGAGATGCTGGAGGTCCAGCTAATGGTTAAATGACAACAGTCAATCCACTTTGTTCTATAAAAGCCTGGTCCCATTTTTGATCAAAAATATCTCCGTACACTTTCCCCAGGAAGCTGCTGGACCTTCTCTCCTCCAACAGGGACACGTCCTGATTCTCAGGAGTTGAGATCTGACCAAGAACACCTGGCTGTGTGGCCTGACATGGGTGAGAAATATTACTCATTCACTGTCTTAATTAGCAAATTTAACATTAAGTAATCTTCATTGTTAAGTTTAGGATCGTAAGATCCTTTAAAGATGATGGTTGATATTTTAGGCCTAGTATGGTATTTGATGATAAGCAAGTTGCCAGCATTTCAGTGGTTACCCTTTGTTGTTTGATTTAATTGTAAGTAGTAAATTCACTGCTATTATACCCTTTGCATCCTAACTGCACTTCTGTTCTTGTCTCCCAGTTTCCATACACTTTTACTGTGCTCGTGCCTCTCTTCCAGACTGAAACCCCCAACGCTGTATGCAATAAATCTTCATTACTGCATATATGCATTGTCTGTCATCCATCCCATCAGGGTCACCTTACTTGCTACTTGTTATATCACTTTGGTAAAGTGAGTAGATATGAAACAGTACCATTTAACTAAGAAAGAAGGTAAAGTACAATGCAATTACCTGGTTTACATATGATACCTGTAAGCATTGTCCTGTATCCATGATGTTAATATCAAATATTATAGTACATATAATAATTGTAATGCAATATAATGTAATGTAATGCAGTATAATGCAATGTAATGATATGATAAGATATGATATGATAATAACATTAACTAAAAACAGTATCACACTGCACTTTTCATCCCAGCACACAACTCGGGACACACAATGATCAGGCAGCGGGTATGAAGAGCTGTGAAGACCATAGTTGGTCTTCACATACAACATGAGCCTTTCAGAGAAGACATTGGCTCAGGACACCAAGGAGACCAAATAGAAGTGCATTCAAACATTATATAGGTACCTGGAGGGTATGTCGATTGGTGGCTTTCAGTGTCATGGAGGTGGTGTGACCTGTCTTAGGAAGTCTCTAAACTGCTAATTGCCAGAAAAAAACTATCAGGGAGAGATTACTGTAGACATGATCTTCTTGAAACTCTTCTATGAGCATCTAGCAACAGATGTTGGAAAAATACTTGTCTATTCAGAAACATTATTTTTAGGTAAACTTCCATTAAAGATCCAAGTAGATCAGAGGAAATATTATAGCCAGGGAAGGGGCAAGTTTGAAAAATTGTGGACTCAATTTATTTCATGCATATCTTCCTTCACATTTTTATGATCTTTTTAAGGTTCAAATCTTTAATTTCAGTTAAATGCACAATTTGTATAAATGAAAGCTATTTGTTGCTTTTTGTGAGTGAAATTAGCTTCTTAAATAACCCTTTATTTCATCACTTCTTTTAGCCCATGATTTTCTGTGTGACGTTTTGTTCTTTGACTTAAATTCATCTCACTAAGTAAATCAGAAAACATTTTTTTACAGTAGGAGACCCTATTAATTCCAATAACTTTTAGTTAAATTACACTCAGCATAAATTTTGACTGGAGTGTTTGTTTATTTTAAAATGGATAAACAAATTTTTAAATGCCTACTAATAACTCCATTTAGGTATCTGATGATTAATTAATTCTTCATGTAGCTCTGCTGAAACCAGTGGGGATAAATTTGATATATTTCATTTCTGTTGGAGAGGAAGGTTTTGGAGCCATATTATACATTGGTTTCAATGCACTATCCTTTTATATTTTAGCACTGCAACTAGTATAAAAGAATATGCATATGCTGATTATATGATGGAGAAAAAGAGGTACCTAAGCTATGCATAGTACATCAAAAAAAAGGCCTACAGGATTCAAGGACCCAACGCAAATTATTAGAAAGAAAATAATTTAAATTATTTTTTCTATTTGGTAGTTCAGAATAAGATCCAAATGTTGACATGGGTACATTCTTCATAATTCTTTAACATACTAAAGGAATTATTTGTATCCTAGGGAAAGAGCAAAAAAAAATAAAAAGATCAGTCACCACAGTAGGGTGTTAGAAGGTCAAGTTTAGCCTTAACATAAGTCTAATTCCACTGTAAACAAAGAAAATTAGATATATTTTTTAAATTATCTCATTTAGATTATTGACTTCCAGCTTTGTAGGTATACAGTACACTTGTCTTGCAAATGGAAAAAACACATTCAACTTCAAAAATTATATTCTATTAGTATGGTTGTGTGCATATAGCTCTGAACATATTTTTAAATTGTTATAACTGAGTTTATATACAATATTTTACTTCATCCTAATAGAGAAGTTCATGGTGTTTTTAGGTTTCATTATTGTCATCCTATTACAAAGACTTTAGAAAATAAAGCTAAGGATGTAAATAGTGAATTAAATTTGAGCTTCTCATTTTTCCAGAATTCATCAGATAAATTTAAAATCAGATTAGTATCATATCTTTGGACATTTGGTTCATGTTCTTTACAGTTCTTATGTATTTATCAGCTTTTCATTGAAGAAGTCTCTAGTGTATTTTTAATCTCTTTTCAGTTCATATTTTTTCAATTTTCAGCTGATATGAACTATAGATATTTAAACAGAGTTTGCAGTTGAATTTAAAGAAGCTGTTTCTCTTACTCTGACTAAACTCATGTAAACATAAGCCATTGTTCTTCAAATTAGGAACAGAGCTTCTTAAATAGAAAAAGGACTAAAGCTAGAGCACGTATTGAAAGAGAGGCAAACAAGTTAAAACAATTGCTCTGATTCATGCAAAAACATCTCACATCAAGTTTTAGTTTTCACTTACCACTGAGTAAACTTATCCTTTCCTATATATCCTTCACTATGAAGTGAAGAATATCTGACATGCAGGACAAAGAAATATTTACATCAAACTGAGTAGCTTATGATGTAATCAGGCAATTCTTACTTAATGTAGAATCAGGCCATGGATGAGTAAATCATAAGCTAATCATATCCAAATACAGTATAACTTCCCTTTTGATAGTAAATAATTCAATGTGGAAAGTGAAACATGGAAGGATAAGTTGTTAAACCAGGCAAGTATTGCAGGGGAACTTCCATCTGGCTTCACCCTCACACAACCACAATTTTTCATAGCAGCACAATGCCAACAAAAATAGCTCATTTACTCTGTAAACTTTGAGTAAAGTTATTGGTGAATCAAGTCCAAATGTCCTTTAGCATACAAGAAAACTTGTGATAAGGCTTGTCCTCTCAACAATTATTTGCAAACTTAAACCTCATCTAGGATGAGGCAGTATTTTGCATAGACTGAGAGAGTCCAGCTTTATTAATAAAGTCACAAGACTCATTTCCTATTATTTTCTTCCCCTCCATTTTTCTATTTTGAAACTCAGGGGAAAAAAATAATAAAAAATTGATATTTTTTTTTTTAATTCCTGGACTCTGAATGCTGTACTTCAGATGTGGCCTAGTCACTGTTTTCATGCCAGAAAATACAGTGAAGAGTCACAGTTCAGTTGCTGCTTCCTCTTTTCTCTGCGGGGAAAGTTAATCAAGTTTCCTGGCTGACTTTCCTTCCCTGCTCTGCTCAGTTGTGCTGACCACTGTGGTGGTAGTAATCTCAGGTTTACCTGCCTGCACAGAAATAGAAATATTGGCTAGACTTGACTCTGCTTCCTTTTTTACTCTGTGGTCTGAACTATTTGTACACGGCACAGTGAGGAAAGTATCTTTTACCTGCGAAATCTCTCCTAGAGATCTGATGGCCCCAGTTTTGTGTAGTACACCAAATAAAGGAAACAGAGCATGTCCAGAGGTTTTGGCAAAAGTCTAGACTGAATATGCAGACACATTTGCACCTTCTCCAGGTCAGCAGACCATAGCATATTTTACCAACTCGCCAACTGTTTTCCCTTGCTGGCTGAAAATCATAACAACTTGTGAGGCACCTCAAACACTTTAATAAACCTCAAAGTGATGTACCAGGCTGCACTTTGCCATCTGCTGGAAAGGGAGTGGGATTCCTCCACCATGAAATGTCACTGCAGCTTGTGCTAGAGGTGACAGCAGCAGACCTAAATCTTCCATGCATCACACGAGTGGCATTTAACTAATCCTGAGTGGTAGCTCACATATGAATTTCAGGGAGTTCATATCTCAGCCCTCATCCACAAACAAGCAGCAATTACTCAGACAAAAGATCTCTTCAGAAAAGGAACTAAATATTATGCCAGTCCAATTCTCCCTTTTTAGAGAGCAGAGAAGCAGGTAACTACGTAAGAGGTCAAAACTGAAAATTGCTATTCAGCCTAAAATAATTTATTAACAGCTATACATTGTAGAAAATTGTAAATCTAAATGTTGATGTGAATGGGTTTTTGGCAAATCCATGTGATATCTCTGCTCTGCTGTCATGCTTGGTCTGACAGCTGCCACTGCCTGACAGTCATTTCAGTAAACATGATTATTATTTTTTCTCCTACGGGTAACAATAACTTTTTACATTTACAGTGCATAACATTCCTTTTCCATTTATAATAATAAAAGCATAGACCTCTTGAAGAAATGCTACCTAAATTTACAAAGGGCAGAAGGGAAAAGGAGGTTAAAACACCGATACCTTGCCAACCAATAAAAAGATCAAATAAACAAAACAGATCTTATTTCAAAGTGTGTTTCTTTTACAAAAAGATGCTATGTATACCAAGAAAATGAAGAAACTGGTCAGTCCAAGCCAGCTCTTCCTAGCAAGAAATACAGTAGATTCTAAACAGTTTTACACAGCTAGGGTGGAATCCACTGCAATTGAAGTTAGCACCTAAGATAATGCCCAGGTTGCTCTTCCTGATGCACAGCTCTGATGCCCAGGCTCTCTAGAGCTGCAACAGAGAGATGCAGATGTCTCTAATAGGCAGATACCTATCCTATAAGTCTAAATTAAGTGGATTGGATTTCATCCCTAGATTTTAATCTTTTTTTATCAACTGCCCATCTCTGACCTTGCAAGTAATCTAGGCCATGTTTGGGTAATTATTTGGAGCTATAAAGCCACAGACTACTTCAGTATTTTAGGAAAAAGCTAAAATCAAGCAGCTGGAAAAATTCTCTTCAGTTCCAACATCCTGCTCACCTTGCAGTTAGAAGTATGAGAATCAATATTTTTGTAATAGGTGCTTATTTGTAACCCAAAATTATTTTGCAGTGTTTCATTGGAAAATGTGAAAGATGGATACAAACTATACATACTGCAGGAGGAATTAATTTCCACAGAGAATGTTGCATGATGGGATGCTCCCTGGGTCAGAGCCAGCTACCTTTTCCCCTGGTTGTGCCAGGAATAAGGAATGCAGCTATCACCTGCATTTTCCTGAAAGACCAGGCCCTCAGAAATCTGACTCAATTGCTACCAAAAATGATGCAACAGCTAAAGGACATGTGCTCTCACACAGAGTAAAAGAAAAATAAGGATTTTATTTTTTTTTCTGTTTAATTTTGTTCTTTGTGACTGGAAAGAGCATCTGCAAGTCACACTAATTCTGCCCGGGGAAGGAACAATATCTGAAGCCAGCCAAATGACAGCAACACAGTCCCGACACATGGGGCTAAGCAGCACATGTTCTTGACTCCAGGAAATCTCATGTCAGTGGATATGAAATGTAAAAGACATGCATAAGCTCTATTAGGAGTTGGGTCCTCAGCTGATTAAAAGAAAAGAGCCAGTTCACTGAAGTCAGTGCAGCTGCAGTAGTTTGTATGAGCTCAGAACCCAGCCCTAAGCTCCTTTAATGCATGTGGTTTTATTTCTTAATAATTTATTAAGCATGGTTTAAAAGACAAATCATTGTTGGTGATTCCTGTCAGAGAGAGAGCTTTCATGCTAGCTGCATTGTGTCTGACAAGGCAACACATGCAGTGGTCCAGCTTCCATTGTACACAAAGGATGGGGATTCAATTGCTTAAACATTGGCATCTGTTGTCACTTGAGACATCTCAGGCGACCCCACCAGGTCTCAAGCTGCCTGTCTGAGAGGACACAGGTCTCTTGTAAGACCCACGACATACCTGTCAGCTCCATGCAGATGTCTTGGGTATCCTGGGGGATATCAAACAGCACTAGACACTTACGTTCAAGCTACTGAATCCCTTCCAAGGTCTGTAAAGATAGCCCAAAAAATGTGTATTGAATAGCTCCTCTTGATTTCTTGTCTTCTTCTTTTATCTTTTTTAAGAACCTTTACTACCAAACTTGAAATTGGTATCATCCTTAGTAAGATAGATTTCTAAAACAAAGGGGTGGGGGTTTTTGCAGCATTTTGCCTGTCCTGGTGGCTATGCAAAATATTAAATAATTTGCAGCTCAGTAGGTCAAAAATAAAACAAACAGGTAGCTCAGCTTTCCAAGCCTATGGCAGACTACCAGCAGTAGCAAAAGCTTGCTAAAATCACTGATTTTATTTAAGGGTTTATTAGAAGTGGAATTTCCCCTCACTTCAGAAAATAGATTCAGCACCAGACTTGCAGATATCTGAGAACCAAATGTAAGCTGGTATCCACACATGAGACAAGCCCTAACAGTAGTAGATGGGATCTACTGCTGAATTTACACGTACGATGAAGTACCATATTCCACCTTCTACCAAAGGATGCAAATCTGCTGCAGACCCATATTGCATCTGATGGACAATGTCCCACGCATTTTAAGCCATCCCTGACTTCAGTGCTTGTGTTTAGGCAATCGTAGCATGTCCAGTCGACAGAGTATGGAGTCTAGAAAACAATGTGCTCATCCTGAAGGGGGCAATGAAGGCTGGAATCTCTCATAGGAACCCAGTAATATTTTCAGTGTCCTGTGGTGTCTCAGATATCCACAAGGGCTGGAGGACACAGGACACAGGATTTTAATATTGGTCCATGGCTGGAAATCAGATTACTTAAGTAATCTTAAAACTACTAGACAACACATTTAGATAACTGCATATGTACTGATCACCCTGGGCTTCCCTTACAAACAGTGGACAAAAGCAAGAACTTTAGGGATTCAGTTCATCAGATGTATTAGATATGTGCACATGCTGGCAGGTTAAATTAAGCCATTACAATCCACATTTTTCCCCAATGACTGTAAAACAAGTCTAAACTGACTAATGGGTACATGGATATCACAGTGAAGGCTGGATATGGACACATGAATCCCTGTAATTTCACATTTTTAAAAAAGGAAGGTTAAGCAACTCTTTTGGTCTAGTCTTGACTTATATACTAATAAACTAATCTGCTAATGACATTGTGGCAGCTCTAGCCAAATGTCTTAAGAGATTAACTGTGAAGGCTAGAAATAGTTCTGCCTGTATCTATAGAACAATTTTAAATACTGTTTTAAAAACAGGATTTGCTTTATAGGTTCAATACATCATTCATATGCAGTGTACCCTATCACCCAATAGAAATGCTTCTTATTTGGCAGTGTATGTTGGCAAGTGAAAACTTCATGCTGTGTATCATGGAGACCTGCTCAACCTTAACTCCCTAAGCCACTGGGGAAAGCTTGGCTTCTCCAATCCACTCAGTTGTACTTGATTTTCTGCTGGTATATCAGAAGTTTTATAAATCTAGAAGGGGTAATAGTCAGGTTCTTCTGGCTGCCTGCTTGTCTTGCTTACTTCTCTGAGTGTAAAGCTTTCATTGTTTATTGAGTAGAGAAGGTTCTTGGAATCAGAGGCAGTACCTCCATGCCCACCTCATTAGCTTTCTGAGCAACTACAATTCTCTAGATGATTACTATATTTTTGAATATTTAGTTAATCTTCATGTGAAGCTACTTTGTGAGCCCAAAATTCTGACGGAGTCATCTGTATCTCTCTTAGTGCAGCAAAATCAAGTTCAAGTTGTTATCTTAATAACAAAGTCAGTACAATTCTTAAAAAAAAACTAAAGAATTCCTGTGGGTTTGCTTTGGATGAGGTGTTGGATTTAAATATTAAAGACTCAACAGTATTAAAGGCTACAAAACAACAATATGATTGAATTGAATAGATTCTAGAGAGCATTTTGATATATAATTTATATATGTAAATTATTTAGTACTTATGCAAATCAGTCCATTATGAAGCACCCCTGTGCTGTGAATGGCACTTCAGCCCATGGACTCATCAACTGGTAATAAAATAAATATTGAGATAAAATTTGGTTTTAGGTTAAATTTATGTATACTGATGGCATTGAGCTGCAGAGAAAGTTTGAGAGCAGAGAGCTTTGTTTTGTACTCAAGATTTCAGAAAAAAGTCATCTATGCATTTAATGAAAAAGCTTTAATAATGTGAATGTTCTGGAAGAAATCCTAGTCAGCATTGCAATTTATATCACTATGGGCTTCAGTTGAGCTCTGAAGGGTTTTTTGCAGTTAGTGTTTTACATTAGAAAGTACTAGCCTGTCCTGGAGATCTAGGCATTTACACGGGTAAAATACAAAACTACATTCTAGTCCCTGTTTAAACACAAGGAAAGGCTGTCACAATCATAGGCATGAGCAGAAAAAAAACTCAAACTAAACAAAAAAACTCACAACAAAACCAAGATGAGAACCACAGACCATCCTTGTCTTCAAAACAGTAAGGAACAATGTTAGTTTTCCTAATTAAAAGAAAGGAAGGAAAGACAAAACAACACTCAGCTGTCATAAGTACGATACACTTAGCTGAGTACTCTCCTGATTCACTGTTTTAAAACAGCAGGTTGGTACCAGTGAAACTTAAACCCCCTGCTGGAAATTACCTCCTACTCATCGGGTGGATATTTTGAGGTACTGTGAACAACATCCAACCCTGGGGGAGTAATGAAAGTAGGCTAAACTTCTTGTAAAGAACTCAAGCAGTGTACATGTTGGCAACCACTGATTTCTAGCAAGATGTAAAGAAAAAAAAAAAAATAGACCTTTCTTTTGCTGTGATTTATTTTATATTTGAGGTGATTAAGACAATACTAGTGACCTGGAATAGAATACAGTTTTACTACATGGCGATTAAACAAAGGTCAAACATCATGTGTCAAGCAATTTTTTTATGCTGGTCCTGCTAGGTGACTAGTAGGTAAAACTGGTTCCACAGGAAAAAAATAACACCCTAAAATGCATGAATTGTAGACAGAAACCTTTCAAAAAGCGTAAGAATGGAACACCAGAGGGGGTTTCATGAGTTATCAAGTCTGCTCCCCAGCTGTCTGATTAAGGTTTTCTGTCCTTTCTACTGGAATAACCTTTCAAAGCTTTACCAGAACCTCATTTGATATCAGGACTTTCTTTTACTCAATGTTATTCATTAATCATACAGAATTCTTCTCTCTCTCTGCCACGTTTCTAAA
>NW_009953799.1:1377947-1385739 GCF_000747805.2 Chaetura pelagica
CTCTTTCATTAGTATTATTTGGAGTAATCAGATCCTTTTTACACCTCCTCTTCACTAAGTCCTGTGAGTTATAGCCTTTTTCTCCTATTCAGCTTTTCATTCTCCTACCACCTTAACTGTCCCTGTACAAGCTGAATTTATTGCTTTTGAACACTGGGCAGTAGTTTGGCATACTAAGTGACATCTTGCAAAGGTTCTTACCATAGCAATAATGCCCTTCTTCTGGTACTGAAAAGTTTTGACAGGTCTAACAGAATATCACAGTTTTTTGTATCCTACAGACTTTCACAGAATGTTCTTTATTTTATATACAATCAGTAAGATGATTTGCCTCTGACATACAAATGTCCCCATGGTGTAAGAAGCAAACTGGACTTTTAGACTGGACTTTAATTCTATTGTAATGTGAAAAGGAAGGATTCAAGATGGCCTAAGATGCAAAAAAAAAAAAAAAAAAGAAAAAGTTCGACAGTAGTTCTGTATGGTAATTATTTAATCTAATTCCCAAAGCTACTCACAGCACATATGGAACTGAGCTTGAAATCACTGCCATAACAATAATAAATACAGTATTGTGACTTTTCTAGACATCTGCAAAATGGTTGTTGGAGTTTTTAATGCATAAGCACCCAAAATCATTGTCCAGGTAACATCATATTCAATGTAAACTACCTTGTTTTGCTGCCAGTCTTTAATATAGTCATGAAGAAACTGCAGTAGCACCCCTAGATCACAATTATCTCTGGAAAAGGAAATTGATCCAACATATTCAAAGGTAAATCCAGCTCATACTAAATATTCGCTGCTGGCTATGCAGCTAAAGAGATTTCTTTTTCAAGACAGATTAGGAAAGGGATAATTTTTTTCAGACAAGAAAAGTCACTGAAAGAAACAAAAGAACTATTCCAAATATCACTCTTTTATATTCTCCCTTTTTTTATAAAACAAGTATCTTAACTGTGCTTCCTTTCCTTTCAGCCAGTGTCTGCAGCTAAGGCAGGAACCAGAAGTGCTAAACTGAAATGACACTACAGTTTTTACATGCCAAAACTGGATCAGGATGAGATGGAAATCCTGTGAAAATTACTGTACTCAGGCATTTTTCAGTTTCCTTTAGATGATAGAAAGCTCCCAGGTAATAGATAAGAAGCATTCAAAAACTTGTCTTTTCCTCTCAAAAAGAAACCCCAACAACCTGTAAAGACCTGGGTATATAAGGTCAGAACAATGTAAATTTACATCAAAGGACAATATCTTGCACTTTTTGATATTCAACACGCTGTTTGTTGAACATCTAATTGAACCTGTAGGAAACTAAAGAAAACCAAGAATTACTCATGTTTATATACTGCCCAATGACTATTTCTGGATCATCACTGTCCACAATTTTACACCTTAGAGTGGAAGGAATATGATGGGTTACATTTCTCTTTTAATACTTACCACTGTACAAAGCTCTGATTTTCATGAGAGTAACTCTTTTTTTTTTTTTTCCTAATAACCTTAAAATTGTACTACCATACTATAAATAATGCAGAAAGTTAACTTCTGTTAAAAAAACTTCAGTCCCAGCAATTGACTGTTGAGTCCAGTGAAAGCTTGATTTAGGTAAGGAAGGTGGGATTTTGCAGCACTAAGTGCTCAGGAAGAATATAGTTGGGGATTTCCAGACACTGTAATATTCACATTAATATTGACCTCAAAAAATCTCACCAAACTGTAAGGATTCATCCAAGAGAATAAATCTTATGTTACATGGGAATATGAAGTTTTATTAGCATCATTTTCCCTGTTATATCTGTCCTCTCTTCAGACAGCCAGGTACTGCTAGTAGTTTTAGGAGAGAGAGGTCTTCTTTACAGCCAAATGTAATACCCATCTGCAAACTGTTTTTCCCTCTAGAAATATATTCTTTCTGAAGAACTGAAATAACATCCCATTTTATTAGGAGTTTATTGGTTTGGTATTAGGAAGAGAAGGGAAAAAGAAGGAAAGTGATGTGTCTTTAAATTTGATATCTGGGCCTATATTTTTCCTGGCATAAACCTAAGGCCAGGCTGAAATATTTGCCTGAGATCCAGAAGCTATAGGAAAATAACACCAGCCAGGAAATGCAATTGGAGCCAACTGGAAGCCTTTACAAACTCACTGTATACTTCAGCCTGTGTTAGTTCTTCTAAAATGATGGAACTAGATGAAAGTCACAATGGAATGAAAATAACCATAAGTGAGTACAACAACTAGTGTTTGGCCATTCGGGATAAATTACCATTTACAATGCATGTGCTTTGTTAAAATAACAGGCCAGTGTAAAATGGTATTTCCCTTCACTTCCCTTTTTACTTTTTAACATGTAGTATAAATTGAAGAACTTAAAACAGAGCAAACAATACTTGCCATGATGCTGGTGCCAAGACTTAAATCTCCAGGTTTTTAAACTCCCACTGGGCAAAAGCATGAAAGAGAAATAAATCTTCACAAGTTGACGTGAGCACAGAGTAAAAAGAGGAACTAAAGATATGCAAGTGATCTAATGCTGTCCATAAGTCTCTAGAAAAGAAGAGAGGCCATTGTCATATGCCTCAGGCGTTACTATAATGTAGGTAGGAGAAAGAAAATCTATCCATAGCGTAAGTTATGCACCATTTCTAGTGTTTAAGGTTTTCTTGGTTACAGAACTTTCCAACAAGTGCATACAAAAGATGAGAAGATTAAGATAGAAAGGAAAGAGAAAGGGAGACAGAGCAGAGTCTTATCTCTCAAGAATAAAGACTGGTTTTCCAAGTTTTGTGAGGGGTTTGGGCAGAGATGGGAGCATAGCCACTCACATGCACAATGCAGCCTACAGCACCAATGCTGACCACTGGCATGCCCTTTTAGACTGCCTCACCTAGAGCAGAATTTTGTAATAGCTTGTTGTTCTCCTGCCACCCAGACTGTCTTGATAGGTTTCAACTCCTGTGAATGAGATTCACAGAAGTGAGATGGAGCAACTAATTCTGCCAGTAAGAAATGTCAAGAAGAGAGGAGCAGCTTTGATTTAAAGGTTTATCCCTATCCTGCAAACTTCTTATTTCTGTGAAATGAAGATCTGAATCACAACTTCTCTCTCGAGCGAGATGAAAACCAGTAGGGAGAGTCAGAATACTGATAGAGACCCATCTTAACAGCTAAAAGTCAGGTGAGACTGCCACATACAATTTTTTCCAAATTATCAGGTTCTTCAGTCACACCAAACACATACCAAACTCATTAACAACAAAGAGTACACCACATTGACTAATAAGAGCTATGGAAGAATACAATGCTTGTTTATTTGCTTGTTTATTAGTTTAAAAGTTCCTTTTCATATAATCAGCTTTTGCTACCAGACTGAGAAATCACCAAAGTATCTTGGCTGGGATGGAAAAGTATTCTTTTTTGTTGTCTTTGAGGAATAAAAAAAATTCAGAAGAAACTTACTAAATTACACTGAAATTCAAATGCCATGTTAACAAAATTATTTCACTTTGACCATTTTCTCTTTGAAATAATCTTGGACTTTGTCTGGAATACATTAAATCTATCAAACATGGACAAGGATAAGACTGATTTGATCAGAAGTGTGTTTCTACATTAGATTTTCTTGCATCAGAAGTCAATGGTTTCTGCAAAGATTTACTTGAAATTCTTCCCTGTATGTGAACTTTCTTTTTTTAACACTGCTCCTCTCCTTCTTTCTAAAGCAACAGTGGTGCTAAATAAAACAAATGAAAATGACACTTTAGTAAAGAGAAAGGTTATTAAGGGACCTAAAAGTGCTTAGGATAAACTCTCTGCTGGGTGTTAAAAAAACACCTTATGATCAGCATCTTACATAAGCTGTTACTGGAAAGTAGATAAATTACTGAAGTGATACCATCTAGCATATGCTATGCTCCAAACAACAATTAGAATATCTAACAACTACATTGTTGACTTTTTTCCTGTGAGGCCTGTATAAAGTATTTTTTATTAAAAAATAACTTAAAGCCCAACAGAATTTAACCTGTAGGATTTTTTCTCTGACCTGTGTTAGGGACAACAAACTACTGACTGATTAACAGAAAATGTTGCAAGACATTTCCCTAGTGTCTCTCTTTTTTTTGCTTTCTATCTGTATTTGTAATTACTTTCCTGGCTGCCTATCTGGTAGCTCAGCAGTTATATTTCATTCAAACCATACTTGCATATTTTTTAGGTTGCTACATAATACCGAGTTCCTGATTTGCAATGCGTGATGCCCTGTCTCCTGTGATAACTCTGTCTACTTAGTGGGCCAGATGCTGCCTACCAAAGCCACAAGCAGCAAGGTGAAGCAGCACTACTCACTTTTTTTCTTGCTTTTTGCATAGTTTTTTAACTGTTCAGCTCAGGAGGGAGGAAACAGGCACTGCTGTTGTCACCCCGTTACATTGCAGACTATAACTTTAAACCTAGAAGACAGGAAATCAGGACTGGGTCTACAGAAAGTCATGTTCTGTGAGGCAAGGATACCAGAACCAAACACTGGGTCAACAGTTGTTTATATATCTCACATAGAGCCACTGGAGGAGGCCTGTAACTATTTAGGAAGCACAGAAGATGCAACTAGAAGGAGACCTGGTCAAGTGGAAGGCTTAGTGGGAGAGCAATGAGCATCTGGGAACAGAAAGTCAGAAAAGAGCCTTAAAGCTAAGGCTGAAGATTCTGATAGAGGAAGGCTCATTCTGTTCAAACACTCTTGGGGAAGATTAGCATGGTCAGAACAATATGCTACTTCTAATAAAAAAAATATCAAAACATTCTCATTTAGGGACAGTGAAGATGAATCGTTCTGTAGAAAGAACTAATGGCACTCCTTTGCTTTATGCATTAAAATAACAAGGAATTTGTTGAATGGTGACACCTTTTACTCCCTGCTGAAAGTCTGGCTGAAGCCAAAACCAAATATTTGGATATATTATAATCACAACTTCATCTTGCCCAAGAAGGATTGAGAGGATCAGGCCTTGCCAACAATATTCTGATACCTGTTTGACATCTGCTCTGAAATTTCTTGACTTTCTTGGACTGTAGCCTTTGTAATAAAAATCATCTGTTAACTGCTAATGGGAAGGACTTTGTTTAAAAGTGAGGTGGGATTTGCTGCTGGTTTTTACGCCCAGTGTGTTAATTTCACCCACCAGTAGAGGTGCATCCCTTTTATTTGTAAGCTTCTTTCCAGTTGTAACCTGATTTCCTAAAGTTCATGCTTTTCAGTCTGCTGGTCTCCTCCTAATATCTTCCATAACTTTCAGTCAACTTCAAACAAATTCAAGAAGCAAGTGCAGGTCTTGGGGATAGCAAAAATCTCAGAAGGCCTGGGGACTGTGTACAGGAAGGAGGGATGAAACATCACTAAAGGAAAGATATTAAGGGTAACTCAACTACTATTTATTATGCAGTGACATTTGCCACAGGATGATGTATGGGTGTACCCTGTGTGCTGGGCGGGGGGAGGAAAGAGGGAGCTGAAGGGTGTCAAGAGGAATGGAACAGGAAAAAAAAGAGGAATAAGGTGAAGCCATAGACGATATTGAGGGGTTTCAAGGGCCTTCCTAATTAAAGCTGTGGCTTTTTCTCTGTGGAGAAAAAAATACTCATATTGCATGAATTCCACCACACACAAATCCCCTCAGTTTCAGAGTTCGTTTCACTATGGTTATTCTGTTTTGGTTTTTAGTACAAACTAAAACATACATTTGAAATTCCTGTTTTCTTCACTTACTTGTTTACTAGCTATGGGTTATGGACAGAACTGACAGATTGAATTGGACTTGGTGTCTCCCTCCTGCCCAGTTCCACCAGGCCCAAGTACTCTGCCTTTCTCATTTTTACACAGCATGTTAGATCCCACAAGCACCTCATCCTCCAGGACAGAGCATGCTACCCAAGGCATTCTCAGATGGAAGAAGATTCCCAAAATTGTGCCCAGGAGGTGAGAGCAGCCACCTCAGAGCACAGAGCAGAAAGGAGAAACATCTTGGTGCAGTGGGATTATCTTGTGCCCACCCCAAGAGGTTTTCTCTGTCTCTAAAGCTCTATGATTACTCACTTTAAGACAAAACTGGCAATAAATGGATCTAACTATGAAATTACTGAGTTTTGGAAAGTGGAAAAACATTTCCTAATTTAACAGCTCTTCTGTTGGGAGATACATTTTATTTATGCCAGGCTGGAACTAGTTAAAAAAGTTGCTGTGTGAAACATACAGGTTATACACAACTGCATAAGCCCACTTTACTGAGGCTAACTTTATAAGTCCTTGGCCAATGTTTACCTAGCCACAATAAGCCTACTGTAAATAATTAAAAGGCTTCTTTGTTTCCTTTCTAGTTTGTGTGTTGTCGAGTCGGTTTATTGTCGTTGGGTGGTAAGTTACGAGGATTTCCTAGGCCAGCTCATTTATTTTATTTGGCTGTTGGGCCTTGTTGCTATTTGGAAATTTCCTGATTTCAGTTGCATTTTCTGGTCTGCCTTCGGAGGCATTTGAGCATGAGCAATCTAAAAGGAGAAGCTGTGGTGGTTAATAAAAGACTGGGGCTGTTAACATGAGCCTCACACAGCAGCCCTCCTGTCACCCTTGAACTCCTGGCAGCTTTCATCGCCAGCCTCCCAACCCTTCTTTCTCCTGACATCATGAAGCAAAGGTAGCTAAAAAAGTTATGTGGGAGAGCAGGAGATGAAAAGCAGAGACCACCTATCAATAACAAGTTCAGGAATCCTCAAGGCCCCACAGGAAGGCAACATCATCCTCCATAAAATAAACAGGTAAAATTGCTGAGAAAGCTGTATGGGTGATCCAGGCTTATGGTGGAGACCTTCAACAGAACAAATCATCAACCTTAGCTCTCCCTGGTCAACAGAGTAGGCCCTAACCATTGAGTCCTTTTCCTCCTGATAGTGCAGAGGGGAGGAGGTGGAGACGGAGAGTTGGGAATTTGAAATACTGGTGAACACATTATTGAGGGCAGGTGGAAGGAGATTCTGATGGTGGAGACCAGAATAGTGTTTTTTTTTAATGCCACCCATTTCAAAGAGAATCCACTTGATAGACAAAATGAGCTCAGCACAGCACTAGAATTAGTGTTCTCATTTGGCAGAGTTAAAAGATCTGTAAGGTGATGGTAAATAATATGTCACAAGGGATTACTTCCCATTTCCCAGTCTGGTTGTATTCCTCAACCACGCTCTGATGCCATGTCACAGGTTCAAAAATGAACCCTATACTTCTACCTTCTACCTTCAAAGCCAGCTTTAAACAACATGATCATTCAGGCCAAAGAACAGATGAGTCCTTGTACTTTCAGCTGTGACAGCTGGTGCTGCCAGTTAGAACAAACCGCGCCACTGCCTCGGCGCTACGGCAGCATTTTGCAGGTTGGAATGCTGAAATGACAAACAGGTTTTGCTGTTTGCCATGTGCTCCTGCATTTGCTCACCCATCTGGACTGATATGCCTCTCAAAAGATTAACTCAACTGGTCCTTGATCCTCTGCAAAGGCCTCTAGGCAGTTCCGTCTTATACACAATAAATAATAAATAACATTATTGGAATGCCAAGAATGTCATTAATAATTTTCAGATATGTAATTCATATCTAGAAGCATTTCAGACATGGCAAAATGCTCCAATTCCAATGACATGGAAACGACTGAGTGTGGGAGAAAGAAGAAACCATGGTCACTAGGAATGTGTCACTATCATTGGGCTTTTTTTGTTGTTGTTATGTCTCTTTTTTTTTTTTTTTTTT
>NW_009953799.1:1385973-1402627 GCF_000747805.2 Chaetura pelagica
TTTTTTTTTTTTTTTTTTTTTTTTTTTTTTTTATAACCTGAGACTAATTAGAACTGACTGAAAACTTGACAGTTGAACATCGATAAGAATTGAGCTTATAACTTAAAAGCACATGGCCATGAACAGGACTAAGGTTGTTCAAGGCTAATGATACTGTTAAAAGTAGTCTACACAAATAGGAGGCTCTAGAACTAATAAATGAGTCATTAGATAAGGTCCAAATGTGAAATCAACTGACAGTAAATGGGTTCATGGAAAAATACATTAATACCATACAACAATCTGTATGGAGAGCAGTTGCTAATGAATGACCAGGGAGGGGAAAAGAATCCTCACAAAAAAGAGTGTTGTTATATGCCATTAAAGCATAAAATAGCACTGGAAGTTGTATGGATAACGAAATGGACAACAGAATTGTGCTTCTTACTGTGTTGGTGGCAATTTAATAATGGTTTGCCTCAGACTATCAGTAACTTCAGTTACTGAAGTTGGACAATAAGGTTTCTTAAATCAAATCCCAACCTTCATAGTTGAAGAATCACCTCAGCTGATGCAAGGTTATTTTTGTTTTGTCACCTCATTAGAAATAGACCTTGCACTCTGTAAATGAAAGAAGATAAAACCAGTTTTCTAGGTTCATACCTGCAAAGTGGTGAGCAATTCTAGTGATTTTAGACCCTTAATGATAAGCCCAAAGTTAAAATATCTTTGTGATGGCCAAGGTACCAGTATTTTCTGGACTGTACCTTGTGGCAAAACTTTGGTTGCAGTGTGAAGAGCTAAAAATTCTTGTGCCTGGAAAGAAAACCCAACAGCTGAGGGGACCTGAAGTAGAAGTCTGAGTAAAACAACAGGTATTTAAATGCATGCTTCCCTAGGTTGGTATCTGCACTCACATTGTAGTCAAAAGGGATCACAGAACAATCCATGGTTCTAAATACATTGCTCACTCAATCGCCTTTGACATGGTTGTTGTCAACCCATACAGGGGTTGTTGTGTATATATACCCTCATGATACACACATCAGTTGTCACTCAGTAATGTATGAGTCTCCAGCAGGGTGTTGGCCTTTTGTTACCTCTGGCAGTCTTATGCAGATGTTTTGGTTGCTATAAGACATCTTAGGTGGCACAAAGCATCAAAAGCATCAAAGTTGAGGTGCAAACAAATCTAAAGAGGATTTCAGCTGATGAAAGGTAAGAGTCTCCTTTAAGGTGAGTGCTAGTACTGCATGAAGGAGTTTCAAAGTAAAATTTCTTAGAATGTCTGAAATAGCACTGAGCACCAATATTTAGTCAACTGAACCAATGAAAACCACTGTTAAGAGAAGAAAGGCACAATAGGTGGGGGCATAAGCAACATGAAGCATAAAGTTGCTTTTTTGGAGCACTGATTAAATGGTCCAACTGTATCTGGACCACTGATGAAATGCCTCACATTAATCCATAACTCAAATAATTAGTAGGTATAGTTTGCATCTTGTTTTTGGTCTTGTTGTGGAAACAGTCATTTCAAGATGATGACTTATAAGAACATGGGGCCAATTTCATTCATAGTAGCTACGTGCTGTTGAAAGTCTCAAAATTCTCATAGTTGCTCCCCATCTCTCCATCTCTCCACACTCCTCTTTTTAGTAAATGCATTTACCAAAACACTGTAATTCATATCAGCAAGTAGAGCTCTGTAAATTATTTTAACAGCTTTCTAAATTATTTTAACAGCTTTTAAAATTATTTTAACTAGTGCTTTGAATCCTGCAACTGTACAATGCTTCTTTTTGTAAAACTATGCTTGAGTAAGAAATCAAACAGATCACAAATGCCTAGAGCTCTGCAAATTGTGTAGATTCAAGTAATCCTCCAAAGAAATTTGCATGCATTCATATTCCAGAAAAGTGTGAAAAGTAATTTCTCCTTTCTCCTATATTTTTGCACTACCAACCTCACATGGGTTTGAGGGTTTTGTCTGAGATTATTTTTCAGTGTTAATGCATCACAACACAGAAATATAATATTAGATTAGCAATCATCTATATGGAAAAAAAAAGATGTATATCATTTGTAACTTTTGTAGGGTACTAGAGAGGCAAAAATTGGGAAAGCTGTGATAAGTTAGAATAAACACATAAAACACTGCAAAAGTCATCAGTGTTCCTGTTACTTAATACACTCAGCGTGACACTAGGATTCTGATATATTCTTGTGTCTTATAATCTACACAGTGCCATGAAATACTTTTAAATATAGCAGAAGAAGTCATTTTACAATATTTTAAATGCATCTGCATAATGTCACATGAACTTCAGCATATGTGCAACAGATGTTTTCTTATATTAAGTATATGGAATATATGTTACTTTCAGATAGGTGATGAATGACAGGTTTTGCTGAGTTCAGTGCCTGAAATCTAACAAATACATCAAAATGTTGCTTATTTATAGTAGGTAGATCTGACCTCTAAAATGATGTTGTTGGAGATTCAATCATGCTGAGATGCAAATGAGAATTAAGCCCCAAAGTATTCTGTTAGCTGTCATAATGCTACACAAATATTTTTAGGACATGTTATAAAAGACCACAAAGGCTTTTTCACTGTGTTTTTTCCCAGCTTCCTTAGAAATCATCTGATGTAAGATCAAGTAGGGCAGTGACATGAAATGTTTAGATTTAGATGTTTCTGATTGTGTTTTTGAAGTTACACAAGTGAGCTGGTTGTCAAATTTCCACTATTCATTTAAATTTTTCAGTATCAAAGCCCAGGACAGTTTTCAAAAATACCTGTAATCTAAGAGTCACTTCCTTTCTCATTTAAACAGAGTCATGTTTAGGCCATTTCCAGGGTATCAGACTGGCTCAAATATGTGTTAATAGTCACCTACTCCAAGCTGCTCTCTAACGACTGCAGCACCAGCTGAGCCTTTGACTTCTTACAGATTCAGAACCTTTTTCTGTCGTGTGCTCATTTTGAGGAGGGGAGGACTCCTACTCTCACATAAATTTCAGTGGTAATTACGCCACTTCAGTCAAGGGGAAGTGTGTCCTTTTCAAAGATTCAGTGCCTACTCTGAGAAACACAGATAACTCTTTGGGGGTGTATACTTAAAAAAATTCAGTTTACACATAGAGGTTGGTATGGAAATGCAATTTAAAACATAAATAATAAATGTATTATTGGCATAGGAATTAGATGTAGTTTCTGGAGTTGTTGGCTCATGCCTGTGGGAACAGAAGGGTGGCACGTTTTTCATGTGGTTTAAAATCCAAGCTGTTTTAAATATTACTGAGCACCAAACAAATTAGTGACTGAAGTCCATTAAGCTTCCTAAGAATTTCCTTCTTGGATTGTACCTGAGACTAGCCAAATAAAGCCACACTAGTCTATTCATCTTTCTGGAATTACTTAGTAGATTTCTAGGCTTTCTGAGGTGCTCATTTCCATACTATCTGACAAATAAGTTTATTCTTGTAACTCAGAGATCCCCTTTAGCAAACATGTCACTGAGGTTCAGAGGGGCTTTTTTAAATCCCATAAGAAGTCAGTAGCAGGACCTGGAATGGAGGCTAGATCTTCTTGGGCCTAGATTAGTATCTGAACCACAGAACAACTCCTATTTCATCCACTGATGACTAATTCATTGGCAGAAACTTTTCCCTTGTAGTGGCCATTGAAACCCAAAAGACATGCTCATAACTTCTCTCACTGGATTCAACTAACTACCTGGTAAATATTTGCAGTATCAAGGGCCTGAGAAAGCAAACTGAGCCCAACCCTGCAGCAGCACACAAGTGGTTAGCTGCCTGTGAGTCTCCTAAGGTTCAGAGGTTCAGTTTGGAGACTTACCAAAAAGTTCAGATACTCATACAGAGTTTATCCAAACGATCTGAACCCTCAAGAATGCAGACATGGGCCTCCTGAGAACAGACATTGTAGTTAGATTTCCATTTGTTTCTGTTCCTTTCATGCCAAAAATGCAACAAAAACACCCTTTGTTTTGGGTTTGGGTTGTTGGCTTTTTTTTTTTTTTTTTTTACTTGAGAGCCCTAAGTGGAGCCAGAAGCATCACAGAGGAGCACAGATTTAAACTGAAGCAAAGTGCAGCAGGGAGCTTATCAAAACTCATCAAGGTTTGGTTTGAATTTCTGAGTGTGTCTGTATGCTTGTATATACATATATACACACGTAATTTGTTTTTCATTCTACACTTGCTGGCCCATTCAAAGGGGAGACTGTTGCAGTTGGTTCTCCCCAGTCCCCAGAGACAAGAAAGTAGCCACTTGGCTCCCCAACAAGTTGCTATTTGACCATTTTTCATTAACCACCGAGATTTCAGCGCATTTAGAAATTGCTTTCAATATCTGATTGCCTCCACAAATGAAGGAAATCACAGCCACCCACAGCCACTAGGCAGGTTCAGCATGCTGCTCACTCATCTCTTTGGCTGGAAGGGGATGCTGCTGAACATATAGAGAGCAATTGCTGATGCTGTTCTTAGGTCTGTTATCTCTAAAATTCATACACTTTAAAAAGCCACTGAATTGGCATCATTTGTTCAGTTTTTGTGTCAGGACAGTGTACTGTGGGAAGGTCTGTAATTAATGATTAATTATAGAATCATAGAATTGCTTTGATTGGAAAAGATCTTTAAAACCATCAAGTCCCAGCTTTAACCTAACAGTGCCAAGTCCACCACTAAACCATGTCCCTAAGCACCATGTCTACACATCTTTTAAATACCTTCAGGGATGGTGACTCCACAACTTGCTTGGGCAGCCTGCTCCAGAGCCTGACAACTATTTCAATAAATATTTTTTTTTTCCTAATATCCAATCTAAAGCTCCCCTGATGCAATTTGGGACCATTTGCTCTTGTTCTATCACTTGTTACTTGGAAAAAGAAATGAACACCCACCTCAGATAGTTGTAGAGAGCAATAAGGTCTCCCCTCAGCCTCCTTTTCTTCAGGCTAAAAAACCCTCGTTGCCTCTGAAACTCCTTGTAGGGCTTGTGCTCCAGACCCTTCACCAGCTTTGTTCCACTTCCCTGGACATGTGCCAGCCCCTCAATGTCCTTTTGTAGTGAGGGGTCCAAAACTGAACATGATATTCAAGGAGTGGTCTCACCAATGCTGAGTGCAGGGGTACAATTGCTTCACTTCTCCTGCTGGCCACACTATTTCTGATGCAGACCAGGATGCTGTTGGCCTTCTTGGCCACCTGGGCACACTGCTGGCTCACATTCAGGTGTCAACCAATACCCCCAGGTCCTTTTCCTCTGGGCAGTGTTTCAGCCACTTTTTCCCAAGCCTGTAGTCTTGTATCAGGTTGTTGTGACTCAGGTGCAGGACCCAACACTTGGCTGCATTGAACATAAAATTGGCATCAATCCAGCCTGTCCAGATCTCTCTGCAGAATCTTCCTACCCTCAGTTAGATCAACATGCCTGCCCAACTTGGCGTCATCTACAAACTTACTGAGGGTGTACTCAATCCCCTCATTCAGATCATTGATAAAGTAGGACCAGTCCTTTACCTTTTCAGTGTATCTGATAGCACAGGATTGCAAAATGACACCACCTGCACAGGCACTAATTTTGTAGCTTCTCTGATCAACAGGAAAGAGAGAATAAAATTCATCTTCAGGCTTTGGACCAGAGAAAGTCCAAGAGGTGGCAGATTAGCTATAACTTTTGAGAGTGTTGCCCACAGATGTATAACTAGTAATTTGGCACCATAAACAGACACTGTTTTCATACATTTTTTATTTTTTTTAAAATATAAAATTATAGAGTAAATGTCATGACCTTTTAACTCTTTACACTTTCAAAGGGTGTATGTTTGTGAAAGTAAAAAAAAAGAAAAATAAGCACAGGAAGAATTTTAGAAATATATATTATCCTCTCTAGTAAATGTGTAGACAAATCTTTCTCAGATTTTCTAAATATAGCTAGTTTTATTCAAAAATTGTGAGCCTAATAGCCTTAACACATTGTATGAAAATATTTGCTCAGGTTCATTGTTCACAAGCATTTTCCTTCCTCCTCCTGCCCCACACTTTCTCTGCTTAACTAAACACATAGGAAATTAACAAAGTCTGTGACCTAACAAGTGGCAATTCATAAATTCATTAGATTAAAAAAGACTAGTAACATAGCAATTCCTTTAATAGGTTTCCTTCCAATCTCTAATTTACATTTCTGTCTGCCCTGGCGAAGATATTACTTCGTTAAGACTTTTTTGTTTTGTTTTTTTCCCCCCTAAATTAGAGAAATTTTAATGACTTCTCTTATTTATTGCTTCCATATGCAAGTAGTTATCTTTCTTGCAAATGGAAATGAGACCCAAAATTGCAACAAATGGGGCCAAGCCGCTGAGTGCATATGTTCCTTTTTGGAGAAAGTGCACATGCCTGATCAAATTAACTTTAACCTCCCTGTCCATTGAACAGACATCCTCTAATGTGGGGGCTTTTAAAACTGTTCTCGTTAAATTTATTTTGAATCGCTGAGAACACTCTATCACAGTTTCAGCAAATAACCTCTGATAATATTAAACACCTGGTAAGCACAGTGCCCAGGGGACCCCGTGCTGCCGTGTTTGACCCGTGACCTTCGGCAGTGAAGTTCGGCCCCTGTGATCCACTCGGGTTCAGACAAGAAAGCTATTCTGAGGGAAAACACCTGCTCATGAGGGCTGACCTCAAGCCAGTGCACGGTTGAAAAAAGTCAGCTGGGTAGAAAGAGACCAGAGCCCTGTGCAGGTGTTTCCTACAGCACCGCACGGCTAAAAAACAAGGGAAAATAAAGGATAATGTGGGTAACAGTTAGGCGCTCCCTCAGCTGTTTGCTTGGGCTTCCATAGCTCAAGCTTCTCCTGGTGGGTGCCAAGGAAATGAATAAGAACCTACTGGTTCTGCGTTTCTGAGTCTCGTGTTACAGAATCTCAGCCTGGTGGGCTCCAAGCTGTGGCAAAAGACAAACATGAAGAACTCATCCCCTTCCTCCTACCCACAGCCTTCACTGCTGTTTCCACACTTAGAAAAAAACCAAAACTACGAGTGTGTGGCTTCTTCCCCAGGAGACACTTTTTGGCTCTTGTTTTCCTCTTACTGAGATGCCCATTAATCTACTCTTATTTGAGAAATGCATTGTAAACAGGGAGTTAAAGCAGCAACAACAAAATCTCCTGCTAGGAAAGAGGAAGAGGTAAATCCTTCCCTGGCCAAGTTAGGGTTTTTATAGCACTTTATTTTATGCAGCGCAATCATGATTCTTTTTAAGTAGAGTGGGCTTCTCTTTTATTCAGTATTTCTTAGTAAAATATCACATTACTAATTTTTGTCAACAGGTCTGCACAGCAAAGGAGCAGTGAGAGGAAAGTATTTAGTCTGTCCCTTTAAGTGTGTATCACAAAATAAGATGTCAGGGATGGAAACCTAACACTTTAGAAATCCTTCCATGAATTTCTTCATACATTTTTCTTCAAGGTCACTGTTGGATGAGGGACTTGAATGTCACTCCATTGCAAACTCAAGTGCTGTCAGCACACTTCTCTTCACCTGATGAGAGCACCTTTAGCTGATATCAGTAAAACCCTTCCATTCCCAACAGTTCCTGGCTCTGGAGCTCTCAGATATTAAACAGCCAATTCTGGACCATTTAAAAAGAACTGGGCAGCAATGGTAGGGGGAAAGGAATGGCTGTTTCTCCACAAGAAGAATTCAGCTACAGCTTGCATGAATTCATTTCAGTTTTGTCTTTTATAGCCTTCAGATCCAAATTGCTTTCCATCACTGGTGAAGGCAGGGTTTCCATGCCTGTCCTAGACGTGAAAGGTCAGAGCTGTTTGCTGTGTGCAACCAGTCTCACAAATACAAGATTCAGAAAAAAAAAAAAAAAGGAAGAAGAAAGGAAGAAAGAAAGGATTATTGGCAAGCAGAGTGGTACTAACAATTTGCCTTCATCCTGTGCCCAGAATCTTGGGCCTGATAAAGCTCAACATCTGAAAACAATCTTTGGAGCATATTAGAGCTTTTTTTTTCCAAGCCATATCAAACTACAGTGTAATAATGAGACGTTTATTCTGCAGCATTTTAAGGTTTAAACAATTTGCAATCTACTTCCAAGATGACTGAGAAGGAAGCAGGAAGAACACAAGTTCTTTAAGTAACTTCCTCACTGTTCCCTAGTCATACACTGGGAACACTTGACACCCAATTGCATTCATCCTGCTGGAAGTAAATGCAAGTCATCACTTCGCATAAAGCTGTTGGTATGATTTCTGCCAGAGTTGATAACAATGTCCTGTTGTTGATGAGCCTCTGTCAGTTGCACTTCGCAGTGAGAATGTCAAATTGTCAAGTGTTTTTAAGAGTGGAAGGTGAGAGACAACCAGTAACAATTTCACTTGGAGCCAGAGAGTTGAATTCCCCCCAGATATACTCACTATACAGGGTAACACAATGTGAAGGGAGCCTGTAGCCACTGGAAAAACTGTGAAGACATTTTTTAAGATTGCGCTCCTGAGAGTATAACAGGACAGTATCTTTGCTTGTTCTTTAGAGAAACTCCAGGCTGTCTCTAACAACAGCACAAAAATTACATTAAATCCAGACATTAGACTTGAAAATTACCAGTCCATCTGTAAGTCTTCTGTTCTTAGGGGACTTCCTTCTGCCTGCCTACAGCACCGCTATTGCTTGAGCTTCACTGCTGCTCCCAAATAGCAGTTCACAGTCATTATTCCACACAAACAGAAATCTAATCTGTAAAGAAACATAACAGATAATTTGATTGCTTATTCCATGCTCACACATTCACGCACTGAGAGTGCAATCCAGGTCCTAGCAGACAAATACCTACATTGCAGTGTTTTCTCCACTGGGGCTCCTTGGGCTGAATGAGCACAGGGACACAGGAATGGTTTTATCTCACCTGAATTCCTCCAAGATGAACTGTGCTTCCTGCCAACAGAGAAAGTAAGGTGCCTCTCAAGTTCCTTACAGTTTAAATAGCCAGAATAAAAAGCCCTAAACAAGGCAGTTACCCAGAAGAAACACTGGGAAAAGTGACCTGGAGTAGAAATTAGGACTATTGAAAATAAACTGTATTCTTTTGCATCTCTCAGGGGATTTGTTTCAGGCTAGGAATGGTAGAAAAGCCAGCTCACTACAAGTCATCCCCTCACTGCTCTGCAGACAAAAGGCATGGCAACTTCCAAGAGTCTTGGTCTGGTGGTTTTCCTAGGCACAACATTAAATACGAAGAAGAAACACTTTAGAAAAAAATAATACAGCAAAGAAAGCTTTCCTTTGTGCTTTATTAATCTTTGTTTTCTGGTTTAATCTCAAGTAATTGGCTTTCAACACTGTCTGTTTTAATAGCCCACTGCTCTTCTCTCTACCATTAGTTGCCTATTCTTCCTTCAGAAGGCCACTGCAGCACACAATACTGTTTATCCTGATATGCTCCCAAGACTCTCCATTTATTTCCCATTTGCTGGATATCTGTATAGTTTCCTCACTGTGTTTTACTCATCCATGTTATGTCGTAGCATTCTCCACATGGCAGTTTCCAGCTGAGCACTAATCCTACCAGGAGATTTCTATAAAGTTTTACTCACTGTTTTGCAGTCTGAAATAATTATTATTGTCTCCAGTTTTTAGGTGTTAATGACAATTTTGTGGGAGGGGAAGGAATCACAAAGAGATTGTGTTTTCCTCTTTACTCAACATCTGTCTCAAGTGCATTGCTTAAAGTGTTCTATTGAATTTAAGAAGGGGGGTTTATTTGCTTTAAATTGATTTTTTTTTCTTGTGTTTTGGTCTAACAAGTACAAAAATACCAAAGGAAACAGCTGTTTTAAATAAAATTACCCTGCACAACAGCCACCTGGTAATGAGACTATCCAAACTGTTAACAATAGGGATAAAAGTTAACAAAGAGTTTTAGAAAATACATCCATTCCCTTGCTCTTGTGCATATGCTACCTTCTAGCTCAAGGAGGTTAAGATTTTTCCCTTCCCTGCAAAGGTAGGTTCTTCCAAAGGTGCTTAACACAGCCATGTTCTTTTGAAGAAACTAGTTCCAGAGACAGAGCAGCAAAGCACTGAGTCATTTGGCTTCATACAGCAAAGCTACACATATTTTAATAAGATTTTGCCCAAAACTGTTTTTAGGGTTGAAAGGTGCAACATTTTCACATCACTCTGTATCATCTTGTTTGGACTAAGAGAAGACAAAGTACAATTTAAGATACTAGTCTTAAAATACATAAGGAAGGATAGATTTCTGCATGTCTTAGGAGATTTCCATCAGGATTATTTTCTTTATCATTGAATCATAGACTAACAGGATGGTTTGGATTGAAAGGGACCTTAAAGATCATCTAGTTCCAACTCCCCTACATGGGAAGGGATACCTCCCACTAGACCAGGTTGGTCAAGGCCCCACCCAACCTGGCCTTGAACACATATGGGCCTTTTGCAACTTCCCTTTGCAACTTGTACGCGTCCATTGATTCATCATTCTGACTTTCCAAAAGCATTGGGGTTTTTTCTCCCCAGTTTATAAGAAATCTGTAATTGTACAGATAAAGAAAAAGTGGGGGCCAACGACAAAGGAGGTGGGACAGTCTTAACTCTACTGGTAAGACATGTTCAGAACCAAAAATAAATAAATAAATGGTAGAATAGCAGCACTTCTCCAGTTGTTCTCTAATCAGTCCCAGGTACAGATTTACCATGGGTTAAGAAGGGAAGCAGAATTGCTTTTACTACTGCCTGCCAAATGCACAATTGTTGCTGTTTAGTAAAGAATGTTCTCCTTTTTTCCCAGCTTGTTTGAGCGGTAAATTACCCTTTCCTTAGTTTTGTGGAAAAACACATTCCCTCTGGAAAGCAAACCTGATAGTATGCATACTTTGATTTTTATGCCTTTTCTATTAAACAAGTTTGGCTAAGTAAAATGTGATCTCCTTTGGTACTACACATGTGTATAATCAAGTAGTAAAGGCCTGCCATAGCTCTCTGCATAACAGCATTCAGTATTTTTCAATAGTGCCTTACTCAAATGATTGGTGATGAATTTACAAAACCTCTTACCTGCCATGCTGGAAAAGTTCACTTGAGAAACTCTGAAAAGGCAAAAAGGAAAAGAAGTAAAAAGAAGGTGTAAGAAGGTGCATAAATTATTGCAGCCCTGGGGCAGTGTGTGAGTTTTACAGGGCTATTTATTTTGCTTTTCAATAAAAATGTGTAATAGACCCACCGGACCTATTACTTGCCCACTGGACCCATTACCTCTACTGAACAAGGGCAGCATATCTTAAAGAGAGGGGTGATTGGCAGCCAAGCCTTCTCCAGCCCTGCCAGGGCTGCACTGGGGCTGTATCCCACTGCATCTCCCTCTGAGCCTGTTTCACACCTTCCCCCCAGTGAGAGAACATGAAGAAAGACAGAGGGGCTGCAGGAGGCCCTGGCAATAGAGTAGCAGAGCCAAAGGGCATTGTGGCTGTGAAGAAAATCATTTGCAACCTTTCTGGTGTCTAGCCAAGTGTCTTCACAGACTGAAGTTGTTTGGTGGTTCAGGTTTAGCCAGGCAGGGCACACTGTACAGTCACAGCTGGGACATGGTGTCCTTCCTAGGAGGAAGACATTAATGATAATCTGCACTTCTTGAAGACATGTGCCCTAGTGAGGTGCTGAGCCCCAGGATCCCAGCCTGGCCAAACACAATAGAGACTTAGGTACTTAAAGTTAGGTGCATACAAAAGAGCACTTCAGCCAGATCGTTCCTATTTCTGAAACTCTGTTTATAATCTTGGCACGGTAGTTTTAAAGGCTAAAACCATTCTCAACAAATATTCAGACTTAATGTAACTGCTAAATAATTAATCACCATAAACACATAATTTAGAAAAACGCATGTTTAATACTGGTAATTATAAATTAAATATTTCACATTAGTTAAAGTTTCCTATTACTGATGGGCTCTTTGTGGTGGTGTGAACTGATGCAAAGAGACAACATCACACTTGGCTTACATTCCCATCTTGCTGTGTGGCAGGAATGGGAAAGTACCTCACAGTTTCCCATGGAAAGTCCACAGAAGCATAGCATCCTTAGAAGAAACTGAATAAAAGCAAGCTTACAACATCACTGAAAAAAAAATCTGCAAAATTTATTCCAGTCAAAATGGCTCTCACCATCCATGAAGCTCAAAAGTGCAGGTGGGTTTCTCCTGGGAGAAAGTGAGGTGAATTTATTATAATAACATGATTTCTTAACATAAAAGAATAAATAGAAGGATTTTATTTGTTATTTGCTTGTTTGTTTGTTTGTTTATTGCCCAGGGTTATTTTTTTCCCTATTTATTTTTAAAGTTAGCTCTAGTTCATCAAGGATGCATTTCACATAATACCAATAAACATAATACCAAATTCTACCAGAGGAGTCAATCGTCCTTCTGTAGCCATAAAAGACATTATTATGCAAATGCAACACCCCCACTTATGAATCTCTTTACACGTGCAGACCTTAAACACTCCTGTGAGGAGATAAGTATCCTTATTTCCCTTTTACAGTTGTGGAAACTGATGAGCACTGGTTTAGTTGCCCGGGGAGATATTGACAGTTATAGATACGTGTTTTCTTCAGCACACAGAGATTGCATTTCCATTACTTTTGCAAACATTTTCATCAGGAGGTTTGCTTCCATTTGCAGTACTGAAGCCTGTCCAAAATCCCTCTGATTCACGTGTGTAGGACTCACCAAGAAGCTCTTGATAAATTTGTGCACAGATTCCTCAAGATTTATTGATATGCAGAGCTGTGTCAAGACCTGATGGTGTCCTCACAACTCTGACATTCTCCCTGATACTTGTACTTTCTTCAGCTGTTGTGCAGTTTTTGCTACAACAAATTACATTCTTACAATGCCAGGCTTGAAACCTTTGTAATCCCCTTTACTGGCAGGTTAAGTCCCCCTGTATCAGGTTCAAAACTCAGTGTGGAAGCAGGGAAAGTACACCTCAAGTCCAGTACTTGTATGAAGGGAGAGAAGACATACTCTCATATGCAGCTATTTGGCATCTTCCCCAAAAACAGTTCTGCTCAATGCATCCTTGCTACATCTTTTTAAAAGTGAAATCAATGGTCTTCATCTGTCAGAAATGGAGTGTGGAGTTGCTTGCCTTTCTTCTGTGGCAGCTGAGGTCACAGGAAACAGATACTCTTCAATTTCATCTGAGCAGATGTCCATGTATCACACTGTTTCTGCTGTTTTAATTCGACCTCATTCTTCCTTTTAAAAACATTTATTATTATATTAAAACAAGATAATATTGATAATATATGTAATAATAATAGGCCACATTATAGATCCTTCTCCTAGTGGCTCACCTGTAACAAGAAGCTGTTTGTTGGTCAAAAAGCAAGCTGGAGGAAAGAAGAGTTCTGTTGGTTGGTCTTTGAATATTGGTGCATACTCATGTTGAAACTGACATTTCTATTATTTTACACAGGAAAAAAAACCATGAAATTTTCTAGACTTTCTCGGAAAACTTAAGAACACCGACAACTAGAAGTCTGGAATTCACTTAAAAATTCTCTTATTTACTGTCTATTTGTTTTTCCATTGAGTAAAACAATCAAAGGAGGGAGATTGTTATTTAAGTGCTAAGTAGGCTGCCAGTGGTGATTTGTACCTAAGTATTTTTAACTATTTTTTGGATGGGTTTGTCTCTATAAAAAAGTCTGTAAAGACTGAATGTAATCTGAGCATGAAGCAGAGGATAAACTGGAAGGAAACTCAGCCCTTAGGCCTGAGTCTAAAGCTGTAAAACAATCCTTCCTGGCCACTGTCTTGGCCCATAGATTGGGAAGACAGCCACTGAACTTTCTATTCTTTCTTAAGGATAGTGAGAATAATTCACATGCAGCTGCCAAACCAAAGCATTTTTTTAGAAGTTGGCTCAGCCTGAACTAAATTAAACAGGTTTTGTTTCTTCTTGAAGAGAGGAAGAAAAGAAAGAAGTGTTTGGGTCAATCAAGAACAGAACACTTCCTTTAGAGGCACTACATATAAAAGCAAATGAAGCAAAGAGTCAGACTCCAGAAGGAGGGAGACAGTTCTCTCCTTTTATCCAAGATCCCAGTAGTTAAAGCACCATATAAGACACAGGAAACCTGAATTCCACACTGTTTCTGAGATTTTAATGTCTAGCCTATCTCCCAGTCTATAGCTACTTCTGCCTTATGTTAGTCTCATTTTTCTCAACTGAAGGATATTGCATGGAAGTACATGTGGAAGACATGGGGAAGAAGGGACTCAGTTACTGAAGCAGGGCATCACACAACGAGGTAGATTGGAAAGGACCTCAAGAGCTCTCTGGACACACCTTCCACTCAGAAGAGGTCTATTCAGATCAGGTTGCACAGGGTTATCTGCAGTATAACCTTGAACAACTCCATAGACATTTATTCCACAGCCTCTCTGGACAACTTCCAGTGTTTGACCAGCCTCATGGTTGATAAAAAAAAAAAAAGTCTTGTATAAAGAATTTTCAGATTTTTTTGCATTTCAAGCAGTGTCTGTTGCCTCTTGTTCTGTCCCTGCATACTTCTAGGATTTTATTCTGCCTTCTTTCTTTTTGGGTAGTTATAGATGACAATTAGATATCCCTGAAACCCTTCTCTTCTCCAGGATGAACATACCCAACTGGCACGTGCTCCAGCACCTAACCAGGTTGGTGGCCACTCATGAGTCTTCCTGGGCATCTGTGCAAGTGCCAGGTAGAGGAGAAAGCTAATTTCTTCCACCTGTGGTTAGGTAAGAATATAACATATGCAGCCCAGGATGCCCTTGTCCTTCATTGTTGCAAGTGTACATTGTTTGCTCATATTCAATTTACCACCAGAACCTTCCAGATACTTTTCTGTAAAGTTGACTTTCTGGATAATAATTAGCCAATGTCCAGGTGTCCAAAAGAGCTAGACAAACAACTACTATATGCATGGTAAGTCTGAGAGATGTGATAGTTCAAATTGGAAGTCAATCCCCTGGTCTCATACTATGTTTGCTTTTTTATTGTGAAAAGTTAGGACTACTTAAGTGGGCAATGAGCCTTGCCTCACCACCTTATTGTCCTCTAGTACATGATATTGATTAATATATTCATGGCAATAGATCAATAAGAACAGTGTGGAAAAGAACAAAAAGGGGTTTTATTGCTGAGTATCCAGTGGTAAGATGGGAGTACTCGGTGGAATATTTAACATTCGTCAAAATTAACCAAACATTAATACCTCTAAAATTTAAGAGCAGAATGTTATAATCTTTAAGCACATATCATGAGCTGATGTCACAGAGTGAGCAAGAAGCCAAGCAAATTGTGTGGCACCTAATGACATGCATGCAGTGAGCATCCCCTGAGGAGTTACTGACACCACTACAAATTGCTTCATCATTTCATTTCAGTTACAAAGGCAGCCATGCAAAGATGGCTGGAAACCTCTTTCACTCTCTCACATACCCATATGTGCATGTACATGCACCTCCCCCCCACACACAGACAGACATCTGATGTGTACTATAAATTTCCATAATGTGCTTAAGGATATGAGGAATTATTTAAAAAGGCTAATTACTATCACTGTCTTATTTTTAATGCTGTCCTACAGATTGCAGAGATTCTTTGAAAGCTGACTTACCTTTTCATGCCTTGTCTTTTGATACAACAAAGAATTGTGGCTTACAGACTTACATCATGGTTTTGTCCTTATTTAAAAACACTGTGCAAAGTCATTGTGTACTTCTGTTGGGTTGATGGAACAACAAATGCTGCATCAGTATCCCTGTGTTATATGATTTATTTCTATAAAGATCATATTAATGAAACAGCAATGGGTGATCATAGCCTAGGAATCTTCCCATTAAGCAGAATAAGGCTCATATAAAGAAACACAGGATATCATATGGGCATTGGAAAAATCATTATTTCTATAGCACTGAAATCTGTTGAAATCCTGTTAAATTCTGAATAAAAGTCAAAGCATTAGGACAATGGAATCCTGAAAAACAGCACCTTCCTCTTCCTCAAATATGAGGATTTTCAGTCTAGTTGTATTTATGAATAATGTGCATATAAGCAATATATGTGTATTTGCATGGCTGTTATGCTGTAAATTTATGTATATATATATTTATACAGATATGTATAATAAAATAACACTAAAATTAGATATTCAAGTTTACATGAATATTGAAATACCTCAAGAAACAAGATATAAAGTGTGTGGGTCAGGTATTCATTAAGTTAAGGGAGTACTGAAAACACATCTGCTGTTTCTGGAATCTCAGCAGCATCATTAGCCTCAACAACTCAAAGAGTTTACCACTGTAGAGGTACAGTTTGGGAGGAAGGTGTGTGTGGATACAATCCCAGCAGCTCTCTTTCACAAATCAGTTTGTGCGGACACCAACTTCCCCTTTATGCCTGTGAACAACAGATTATTTACACTGAGTTCAAGGAGATGCTCTACTGAGGCTGGGTTACACAGGGAGGACCTAAGGTACTGGGTGGTGTGACCAGGATGCCTCATAGGACCTCATCTCTTGGCTGTGATTTGGACCTCACCGCTGAGCCACTGTTTTTCCTGCT
>NW_009953799.1:1402811-1414314 GCF_000747805.2 Chaetura pelagica
CCTGCTGAAGCCTCTGTACTGATTGTGCCACTAGCTGTGACTGGCTTTATGCAGAAGGCTGAAAAACAGAGACTCTGGGGATGTACCTCCACTGGTCACAGAGGTCTGCCTGTTCACCTCCTCTACACAGAGAGCAGACTTGGCAACAGCCCATGTGCAGATCCTCAGCACTGTCTCTATGGCTGGATAAGTGACAAAGCACATTTTAGTGGCCCTATAGGTAGTGCTTGAGCACACCAGGCCCAACACACTGCTGGTGGTAGGTTTCAGTTGCACTGAAGGTAGCACTTGTACATTTGCTTGCCAAGGCCATCTCAGCTTTAGGCTAGGTCCCTCAAAATGCTACATAGGCTTAACCAGAATGTAACCAGTCAAGGCCACCATCTGACAGAGACAGTGCACTCCAGGTTTCCAAAGAGTTTTTCATTTAAAACTGGCTTGTTGTCTTTCCCTTCAATAAATCCTGTTGCAGTTTTCATTATTGTCTCCACAGTGCTTAGGGCACAACGGAGTGAAGATGTTCTACACAACGTGTGTGAGTTATGTATTAGCCCACAGGTTCTTGTCCATTTCTTTTAAATATTTCTAAAGGCTTAATATCTAACCATTCCCCAATCTTGATGTTCGTAAAACACTGGCAACTTGCTCACTAACTCTTTACAGCTGTTCTATGACTGATTGTAATACCTTGTGAAATACAGAATATTACATTCCGTGGGAAGATCATCAATGGTATTATTTTATTTCAGGCAAGCTAATATTTGGTCTGTAAAGTTTGATGGCTTTAATGGCTTCACGGCCCTTTTTTCATTAAGCTGTCCAGACATTTGCCTTTACTCACGCCATGCATACAGGCATTCACACTAAAGCACTATCTGCAGAACTGGGCTATTAGACTGTGTGTGTGTATGAGTGTGCATCTCCACGTATTGGTATATGTTTGTGTACACATATACACACAATACACACACTGGACCATGTCCATTTCCTTAGTACAATGTTTGCTTCTTTTATCTAGAGATGATAAATTGCTGTATCTGGATTTCAAATACTTACAAGAAGGACCAGTGAAGAATCTTAATTTTAGTTTTAGAAATGCAAACAAATTTTTGTCTAGAAGAAGTATAATGAGAAATACAGAATCTGACTCTGTACTTTAGTTTGGAACACTAATAGGCTGGCAATAAAAAACTATATCAATTCTACAAATGCAGCAAAACAAAATTTGGATTAATTTCACTTACTTTAGCCATATTAAAAATGAGCATCCAGTCTAAGCTGGTCATGTGTAATGTTGCTGTGAGGAACATTTAACCTGTAGAGAGCAACAGATCCTCAAAATAAGCATTTAAAATAGGTGGAATGAATTGCCTCCAAAATGTATGTGTGCCTCTCCTTGTAGTGACTGTAAATAGAGCCTATATGACCATTGAAATTGGATGTCCCACTCTTAGATGGCTAAAATTAGGCTGAGACTTATCCCACCTGTAGAAGAGAATTTGTTGCCATGACAAAGTAACATGTTAATATCATGACAAGCATATTTGAAGTTAATAGACACTATCCTGAAATCTCTGCTCAATCTGCAGAGACAGGTCTGAAGAAAGTCCAAGACTGGGCTGCAACAAGCAAGGAAGATGTTTGAAAGTACCTTAAAAATTGACCTCTTATTGTATTTCTCATGGCCTCTGAGACGTATCAACAACAGGTACAAATAAGCTAAATAACTGAGATGTAGTATTTTTCTGAACAATTTAGGAAAGCTGCAGTTGGAAGGCAGCATTGCCCTTTAGCAACTGTCCCTTAGCAGAATTCTCAGTGTTCCTCCTTTGCCGAAGGGTGATAAGAAATGCCAGCTGGAAAGCAACATGACAAATGAAGGCAAGGACATTGCAGCACACACTGCTAATACAGAGAAATGAGCTGCAGGCTTCAAGAATGCTCTCTTTAGAGTTAAAAAAAAATCAAACAACAAACAAACAACCCAGGAATTTAAAAACATGGGGCTTGGAATGACCTGTGATATTCACTATGTTCCTTTGACACTGCTAGCAACCATGTGTACTGGACATCCAGTCTGGCCTAATGTTGAAGTCTTTGCCAATTCAAAATAACAAATGTTAAAAGATCTGTAGTACAAAAGACCCAAAGTCACAAGAACTAGGAAGGGCAAAGGAGAAGAAAACACAAAACAAGCAAAAAAACCATCCAAGCCAAAACACCAACAAAAAAAGCCCAGAAGTTAAATCCAGAGCATTGCCAACAGCCCAGATGATAAAATCTGGAGGCCAAAAGGAACAGCTAAAGAGTAATTAGGAAGGGTGGACGGGTCATTAACTAGAAGCTACATAGACAACAGTGTGCACTTCATTTATTTATTTATCTCTTTATTTATTTATTTGTCCTGCCTTACCAACCTAGTGGCCTTCTACAATGGAGTGACTGCATCAGTAGACAAAGGAAAAGCAGTGGATTTTTGAAAGACCTTTAACACAGTCCCCCACAACATCCTTCTCTCCAAACTGGAGAGATATGGGTTTGATGGGTGGACTGTTCAATGGATAAGGAATTAGCTGGGTGGTCACATCCAGAGGATAGTAGTAGTCAGTGGCTTAATGTCCAGATGGAGAGGGGTGACAAAAGGTATCCCTGTACTGAGACCACTGATGTTTAATATCTACATCAACAATACAGAGAGTGGGATTGAAGGCACCCTCAGCAAGTCTGCAGATGACACCAAGCTGACTGGTGTAGTAAATACACCAGAGGAACAGGATGCTATCCAGATGGACATGGACAAGCTGGAGAAGTGCATCCAGGTAAACCTCATGAGGTTCAACAAGGCCAAGTGCAAGGTCCTTCACCTGGCTAGGAGAAGTCCTTGCTATCAATAGAGACTAAGGGATGATGTGATAGAGAGCAGCCCTGAAGAAAGAGACTTGGGGGTACTGGTCGATGAAAAGTTGGACATGAGCAAACAATGTGCACTCACATCCCAGAGGGCCAGTTGTATCCTGGGCTACATCAAAAGACGTGTGCCCAGCAGGTCAAGGGAGGGAATTCTGCCTCTCGGCTGCACTCTCATAAGACCCTTCTGTAGTACTGTGTTCAGCTCTGGAGTCCTTAACATGAGAGGGACATGGACATGTTGGAACAAGTGCAGAGAAGGGCCACAAAAATCATCAGAGGGCTGGAGCATCTCTCCTATGAAGACAGGCTGAGAGAGTTGGGGTTGTTCAGCCTGGAGAGGAGAAGGCTCTGGGAAGACCTCATAGCAGCCTTCCAGCACATGAAGAGGGCCTACAGAAAATCTGGGGAGGGGCTTTTTACAAGGGTCTGTAGCAAAAGGATGAGGGGAGATGGTCTTAAACTAGAGCAGAGTAGATTTAGATTAGACACTAGGAAGAAGTTCCTTACTCGTGGTGAAGCACTGGAACAGTTTGCCCAGAGATGTGGTGAAGGCCTCATCCCTAGAAACATTCAAGGTCAGGCTTGACCAGGCTCCAAGCAACCTGATCTAGTCAAAAAAGGTCCCTGCACACTGCAGGGGGGGCTGGAATAAATGACCTTTAAACGTCCCTTCAAACCCCATAGATTCAAAAGAAAAACAAAAACAAACAAACAAACAAACAAATAAATAAATAAATCTGTGTGTGTGTGTGCATTTGTAACTAGATAGGTAATAGACAGGGTGTTGGTTTGGTTTGGAAAGTTTTTTTGTAGTGGGAGAGGGGCCCCAGGGGCTGAGAAGTTTCCCCTGCTCCAAACCCAGCTCCAAACCCAAGGAGCCATTTATGAGATAATAGACAGGATGGGGGGACATATGCAAGCCCTGCTCTGTGTGTCTGCATCCTGGGTGTGTGTGATTAGTGTGAAATTACATTATTATTTTTTCCCCAAGTTGACCCTGTTTTGCCAGGGACCTTGATCAGTGAAGATCCCTCCTTGTCCTTTGTCTTGACCCACGAGCTTCTAGTTGGGCTTTGTCCTCGTCCCAGTATGGGTGTGTGTGTGGGATATAGGAGATGTAGGGGGTGGGAGTGTGGGGGAAGAAGTTGAGTAAGTGGCCACGGGGTTGATTCTTTCTTGTTGTGTTGGGCCCAAACCATGAGAGAGAGAGAGGAGAAGGAAATGTAATGACTGACTTGAACCTGAACAGAGAAGATCAACTGAAGGATCTGAAATACCTTGAAATGTTTTTTCTCCTAAATAACTAATACTTTGCTTTATTACTTAGTGTTGAAGGAGCTGGCACAAGCCTAGTACAGACAGATTGTTAGAGCCAGCATTTGGCAAACCATGTCCAAGAAGGATCTGGCTCCACAGGGCTGTGAGCTGAGAGCTGCATGCCTGATGATCCAGGGTGAGTCAAGTCCAATTAGGTTTGTAGCTGGGAATTTCAAACCAAAATGAATATCACATTGATCAGAAAGGCACTTAGTAAGCATAAGGGCAAGAATATCTCTGAGTCAGACCCTTGGCTTGAACACAGTGATAACTTCTGCAGAGTTAACTCTGTGCCCTGTGAGAAGTTCCAGTGACTTCAAAGGCAGTTGGTATGCCAGGTAAAGCATGACTGCAAGTTTTCACATGATGTAGAAACCATGCTTAATTGTCAAACAGCATGGGTAGTCCTTACTGAGTTTGGAAAAATACATAGATTTTTATACTGCAGGGAATCAAGCCATTTGTATTTAGATGCTTAGATGTAAATATCTGCCTTAAAGAAGGCAGATTTAAAAGTTTTAGCGAACTCTACATCTTCTAGGAACTGCTCTAGACCATGCATTCATATCATACACCATACTTAAGGGTCAGATACCTGAGCAACAGTTTTTCTGGTCTTTGTTTTGATCAGTAGTTACCTCCAAGAATTTCAGGTCCAGAAAATCAATTTTTCTTTGCTTCATTTCCACACTGTAAAAAGTGGAATGCTAATTACAACTTTGGAAAAATATGTCTTAGGTCTGCTGAATGAATATATTGTCATTCATGAGCCCAGGTTTTTGTTCACATTTTGGTAAAGGAAGACAAAATAATTGGCATGAAAAGTTATGAGGCATTAGACAAAGGTCAGATGCTAAATTATATCAAATTATACAGAAAGGTATTTCCTGTGATTTAATGTATCACTAAGTAAGATGTGCATATTTTGCTATTTCTACCATTTTGTGTATCAAAATGTAAAAAAACTCCCCCCAAAATCAGCAAAAAGAATGTAAGAAACATATCTTGAATGTGTCTTTCTACCATGCTCATTCTAATTCAATCTGCTTTAGCAAACTATAGAGACAGTTGCCTAATTACAAGCAATTAAAGGTTTTTCTGTATCAGAAGAAGTGACACGTGATATCTGATTTTTAATTATGAATAAATCTTGGTCTGGTCATACCTGTAGTCTCCTAATTAACTTCCAAAATATTTATGAAGAATTTAAGAAAATGGTCCTGAATTTAATTTTATGTTTCTTAAACCATTATAGCAGTGTTTTTAGTATAATAATGGATACTATATATGGATATCCATAATGGGGAACTATAAGGTATTTTAATTATCCAGTTATTTTGATATAAACCAATCCATGGCTACTAGGAAAAAGAAAAAATGTCCTGAAGAACAAAAGCTCAGCTGGTATAAATCACCATTTAAGTCCGTAAGCTCATTTACCTGTGAACTTCTCCCCATAAGTGTTTTTTATGCCTGAATAATATTCTTACAGCAATTGTTATACCAAACTGGAGCAAAAATCCTATTTAGGTTATGTTTTAAATTTTTTGTTACCATCCAGGGGTTAGTAAAAATATATGGTAAATTATAAATATGCCTAATAAACTATTAAACACTATTATGACCGTATATACAGTCCAAAATATCATGCTGCTTTAATGTTTCTAAAGATGTGCATTTATGCTAGAAATAACACACACACTTAGAGGTTTAAAAATTGCTAATCAAACTTCAGTAGGTCAAATTATCAGCAAGCTTTTTATTCATCCACAGTAGAATATTTTGTAATCAAAAAGAGAGGACTTAATTCCTAATCTATACCATGTCCATACTGTACACATATTTTTCAGACAGGAAAATGTGAGAATAGATATGATGGCAACACACATTCATTATTTGTGCAGACTATACCATTTTCAGCAAGCTAAGTAAAAACATTCAGCAGCAGCAATGTGTGGGAAAATATTTTACATACAAGAGCTCATTTTCATATGGGTTCATTTTTACGGTAATTTTTTTGGAGACTAGGGAAAAAAAAAGTCTGGACAAAGTTGATTTTAGTCTATGTTACTTGTGGGGAAAAACACATGCACAGATATTCAACTGCCACCGAATAACTTTGTTTGGTTTTGATCAACCAAATATGTGTGCTTGAAAAAACTTATCATAAATATTATACGGAGGAGAGAAAAATGATCAAACAGGATATAATTGCAGGGGTTTATTTTGTTCATAAAAACTCTTTTCAGAAACTGCAGAGTTTTTAGGCTGACAGTGTGTACTTGCACACATAAAGCAAATGAAAGTCTGAAAAATGAATTCTCCCATTTACAAACAATCTAAAGGGGAAGTATGGAAAAAAGATTATACGGTTTAATGTATTTGTATATAGCATTATATGGGCTATGTAAGACTGTATTCTGGTTTTATAGAAATATAGCATACCAGAAAATGGTATTATATTCTCAGATGAATCCACCATCATAATAAAAAATGACTTCTTTGATTTCAGGGAAATACACCTTCTACTGATTATGGAACATAAATTCACTTTACACTTTTGAAATGCATCCAAAAGAGCTGAATCACAGTAATTTTCAGTGGAAATACCAATAAACAACATGGTTTTACTTGGATATGTAAAAATTAAATACTTGTTTAAGGCAAAAATGTAACTAAACCATTTTAAATGGCTCCTCCATTTGATGAACCGCAAGCACCTAAGCAAAATTAGTCAGCTAAGGCGTCTAATGGTTTAAAAAAAACCCCAAAGGAATAACCATAAAACTTTAACCTCATCCTTAACCTCATCCTGACATGCACACACTTGTGCTATAGATTTACATATATTTAATGCAAGTAATTGTGTTGATACTGCTCTATTATTACTCCCCTGCTCCCTGTTCTTGCTTTATGACACTATGTCTACTGTTCGTTCTCCTTCCAAACCCAACTCACAATAATAGTGGCAAACAACTAATAATGCAGCTCTACCCTTGTGCATCTACACAAAGCATACAATATTCTCTATGCACAGCTCCCACCTCTTGCACTGTGGTTTTAGGTGCAAATTACTCAAGGTTTTGTTTGGAAGCTTGGCTTTACACCATGTGGCTATTTCCACTGACCCTCCAGAGCTTATTTGTAGAGAGTAATGTCAAAGATCTGACCGATATACGCCTGCCAGCCTTGGACCTCAGTTCATTTCTTAATGAAGGGGGCATGAAGAACTGATGGGAGAGGTCAGAGGGGAGATGAGGGAGCATCTCCTTTCCACCTTCACAAAGAATGAAGACTGAAGCTCATGTATGGAAGATGAATGAACAGTTAACTTCGATATGGTTTTGCAATATGTATCAGTAGCTTTAACAAAAAGGAACACCAGACACTGGCTCCAGCAGTGGCCTACACAAGCATAAAGGATCTGCATGTTTTAGCAGACATCAGTGCAGAGTCAGGGCCAGGTGCTTAATCATTCAAAACTCTTTCATAAGGGGGTTTGCCAGTTTTTGCTTTCTTGAGTGTTTAGATGAGCAATTGCTAGTGGCATGGACAAGGGCTGGTGGGACTGGGCTCTCTGCTTGCGAGTCGGGCAAGGAAAGACCTTGCAGGTAACATCTGAAAGAGTACTTGAGCACTTTAGGAATGTGCAATGGGAGTTCCAAGCACACTTGGTGGTGCCATTTAAAAATACCCACTAAACACAGAATAGAGCTCAATGAAAGAGAAATGAGGTCACGGCAGCAACGCGGGATCATTATTTCCAGTACTTTGCACTACTCAGAGAACTTTATGGTACACATGCGAGTAAATGCAACTTGAAGCTTAAGTAGCATTTTATTTATATATATATATGCAAATATTAAATTAATATGAAGTTTCGTATATAAGAATGTCCCTATAGATGAATGTGTGCACATATATATGTGTGTGTGTATAAAGAGATATGGGTCTCTCTCTATATATGTGTGTACACATGCATAACAGCAAAAAAAATTATCTTCTGCAGAGTGTGAATAGTTTCTGTGAATATTCTGTGAATAGTTTAATATTCAAACCAGAATGTGGCATTTATCTGAGTGTGCATATGTAATCCTTGGTCGTCAATAGGTGTAGTTTAAATTAGAAGTATTTCTCAGACTCTTACCTTTTCTAAGGACCATTAGTCTTTTTAGAGCTCTTGCTATGTAAAAAATGAATATGTCAGTCACACTGCAAAGGATAAACCAAACTGCAAACACAAACTTGTAAAGCCTTGCTGTTTCTCTCCAAAGGAGCTTTAATCCATGCTATGCCAGTCTGTGGGCTTATTCCTGGCTGTTGAGTAATGCGGCTGTTTGTTTCAAGGTTTAGCAACACTTGCAACCTAAAATCAATTATATGAGAAACAATAAAAATTATTCTTATTGCATGCCATTAAAAAAAAGAAAAAAAAAGATACAAAAGGTTAAGCAGAGCAGCCGGCATCTGCACACTAATGACATGATTGTTATGATAGGTGTTTGCTTTACCCTGGAGTGGTAACATTATAATTCATCCACCGCTGAATGAGTGGGGACAATTAATGCAGTCAATGTGTCCCACGTGTTCCCTGCAGCATTAACAAGGCAGCTCCAGGCCCCTCGGCAGACACGGGGCTGAAAATTGAGCCGGCTCCCCCGTTGAATGTGCTCCTGATTACCTCCGCGGGGGCCACCTGCTGCTTTGCGCCTCCTGGGTTTGTGTGCTGGCCGGCGGGACCCCCGGGACCGACACCCGGGGCCTCAGGCAGCTGACACCAATCTGGCCAGCTGAGGAGGAACAATCACACCCCTCACACCCCGCAGTGGTACGTGGGGCTTGGCCGTGCTGAGCCTCCACGGGCATCGGAGCCCAGGTGAGGGCATCACCCGAAACCACGACAGGCATCGCTCCTGCACCAGGGTGTTGGGTTGCTGGGATACTGGGATGGTTGGTAGGGTGATGAGATGCTGAGATACTGGGGTGCTGGAATGCTGAGATGCTGTGGTATTGGGGTGCCGGGGTACTGGGATGCTGGGGTTGGTGGGGTATTTTTCTGGTGTTCAAGTTGCCGTGCAGCTGTAGGACTGAAAACAGCTGGCACCTTTTATACAGCTGACTGCTGGAGTCCTGAAGTCTGTCCATATCCCATGATAATGGAGATGCAGTTTCCTTCCAGTTGTCCCTGTGCTCATTAAAGGAAACCCATGAAATAAAGTGAAAACTGGCTTCCTTCTCTGGGCGGGTGATGGGCACTCATCTACCTCTGCTGTGCTCAGGTATTGCCAGGTGAGGACCACAGTGGCAGCAGCAGCTTTGTGCTGTTCATCCTCCCGGGCTGGCTCCAAGGGAAAACGAGGGTTACTTCAAGGCTGTGATCGGTGATGCAGGTCTGTGCTGCTGCATCCGTGGCCAAAGGGGCAGTGCTGCAGCAGCAGAGATCCATGCTTGAAAATAGGAGGAGGAGACAAAGGGGAAGAGAGAGGTGAAAAGAAGAGAGTGATGCCAGGTTAGGACTGTGCTGTGGAGTGGCAAACACAGGCTTCATTATTCTGTAGTGTGAGCTTCTTGTGCAGCAAGTTTGAAAGGGTTTAACAATCTGCTTTCCTTTGCCCTCCACTAAGTGAAGGGCATTTGCTTCATGAATATTCCATTACCCTGCTGTTCCCTGCAAGCCCTCAACCAACTTTGAAAGTAAACAAGTGTACACACTTTTAGTCAACATCATCCAGGCCTTGGTTTTTTTTTGTTGTTTGTTGTGGATTTTTTTTCCTAAGTAGTAAAAAATACTGCTTAGCTTTTGGATGCAACCCATAATCTCTTAGATACATCTCACAAACACTATGAAAGTGTATTACCCATATACCCCAAGGAACTTGTGTCTTCCTATGCCAGCCTATTCATCTTCCTTTTGCAGATACACATTATTTAAAAAAAAAAAAAACCACTCACTTCTTCCTTAAAGCTTTCCAACCAGAGCCTCAAAACTCCTTTATGAGTATGCCTCAACTCCTGGAGAATGTGCCATCAACCAACATTATGTGTTTGAATTTTGATGACTACCTGCTCTCCCATCCAAACCAACTGGAACGTGGTAAGGATCATTTTCTCTATTTGTAGACCACACAGCACAACTAGCACTTAAGAAATAGGAAAATTTCATGTATTATTCACATTAATTATTTGTATCCAACTGAGGCTAGGCTCACTGTGGTCTGTATTATAACAGATGTGTCATTCAGTCTGGTATGTATTATTACAGATGTGTCATTCGTCTAAATGTTCAAGAAGTGGGATTGCAATTCTGGAGAGGGATTTGTGTTTCCAGGCTTTCTTGTTTTTCATTCAAGAAAAAAAATGTCCCCAAAATAACAGTGGGGGAAAAAAAAGTTTTTATTTATTCTTTCTTCCTTTCCACAAGCCTAAGCACACTTTAAATCTGCATCTCAATCTAATATTTACCTAATTCAGTCATTCTTACTGTGAGTTGGGGTGTCTGGGTAAAGTTTGAGAGCCTATATTTCTGTGTCTCATCATCTCTTCAAGAAAATGGAGATAAGAGTACTTGTTTGCTTCAGAGAGAGACTTGGAAGACAGGCATGTTGTTATCATGAAGGGCTCAGATAATGGTATGTCTGTGTACTTCTAAGTAGATAAAAGAAAATTTGGTGGAAATTCTGCAAAAAAAAAGTAATAAGGTAACACTGTTCAAAATTTTGCGAGCAAGAGGAGCAGGGAAAGGAAGATGATTCCCCCCCAAGTAATAAAAGGAAATTGATAAGTGAAATATAAGCTTTCAAAAAAATAAACTTTTTTTGGTCCTTTTGTTTGAAATTATTGTTTTATCTTATTTTTTAAATGGGAAAAATATATTTTAAAGGAAACAAAACTGTACTCTGAGAATTGTCACTCATTAAAAGTATTTCCTAACTGGTTCCACAGAGCAGAAAATTCAAATGCCCTAACTCCCAGACCAGAGCTCACCCACTGAGTTATCTGCCTCCCCAGAGGAAACATATCATTTTGATGCCATGAAAATAATATTAGTGCAAAAAATGCAGATTCCTAAGGATACTAGAATCTTTGCAGTCCTGAATTAATGAACAAATTCCGTTCAGTCACAGTGAGCTTTTTTTTACTGTGTGATGTCTGCTCCATAGGCAACTCAAAAAGTCTTCATTGGATTGCTTGCTAATACCAGTTATGACAAATATCACCTTTGCTAAAATAAATTATTTCAGTGAAGAAACCTGAAAGCAGCAGCCATTGGACTTTT
>NW_009953799.1:1414402-1485622 GCF_000747805.2 Chaetura pelagica
AATTGATTATACCACCAGCATAGCTGCTTGTCTGGTCAGGAGGCCCCAAAGAAAGGCTGTGGCAGGGTGGCCAGTCTATACATTGCTGACTCAACCCAAAATTCAGCCAGTTTCTTCTGAAGAACATAGCATCTCCACATGGCCAAGTGCACAGTGCCAGCTGCAGAGGCTTTGTTCAAGACTCTACCAAGACTTCTCAGTCTAGGAAATAAATTTGTTGTGAATAAGATTCAGAATGTTACTTAGAATTACACCCTATGGCATGAAGAGACTTTTCCCAAGATGACTCAATTCATGCTCAGTTTTGTTGGAGGAAAAGAAAGTTGAAGAATGCTCAACCTCAAAAGCTATGTGAAGTCAGGTTTAAGCTGCCACTGTAGGCACTGCAGGTCCTAGGACACAAGAATCTGAAAGATTCAATGAGTTCTTTACTTTAGAATTGAATACATTTTTAATGTATCCCACATTTTTTTTTATTATTTTTTTTTTTTTATAGCTAGATCAAATCCAGATCCTGGCTTAGGGTTTGAAGGGGCATTATATCACCTTATCCTTAGAAATTTAGCTCCCTCCAGTTTTAATGTGTGTTGAAACCCCTATCTGAACCTTGTAGAGATTATCAGTTTGGAGTCAAAACATTAAAAATCAATAATTTTTTTCATGCTTTTCAACTCCACTTCCTGGAATGCCCAATTTGTGGAGCAAAAAGCTTCTTTGTTGTAGTTCAGTGAACATTGGCTGTTGGATTCTTTCCTGTATGGTTATAGGAGAAAACCATACAGAGGCAACCTTTGTCAGTCAGGCATAGTCCTGCCTCCACAATGCCCATTTGATAAATTATATATGGGTACATAATGTACTCTCATAAATTATTATAGGCTCTTCTAGCCCTTTGTTTTATGGTGGCATGTCATGGCACAAGAGTAGACAATATATTGTCCCAGAAGATGCCATGGACTCTAAGACTCTAAGACAACATTACAAATTCTGCCAGTATAAAATAACAAATTAAGAGCTCTAAAAGCAGAATACTTGACAACGCCTCCCTTAATTGAAGCAAACACTCCTAATGAAAGTGAGCTGTTGCAGCCATTGGAGCACTGGTGAGTGAGAGACAGGGTTTGATTTAGGACCCCCTCTGGCTCTCTTGTTCCCCAAGCAATCAGAAGCTTTGAGCTCTGGGTCCCTGGGGAAAGTCATGCCTTACCTCACTTACCAACCACGCCTTGCATGATTAAGAGAAGAGCTAGAAGCCTTCGAAAGCATTTTTGTCCAGTCCTTATCACTAGGAGGATGCAGAATGATATCTTCAAACTGTGGATTTAAAAATGTCTAGAAAAGTGGGATGAAAAAGTGGGAGGGTGTGAAAGAACTGAAAGATGCCACATCCAGCCCTAGGGACAAAATGCAATGAAAAAAATTAGGACTTCTGTAAATGGGTCTGGTTTTCACCTCACGTTTAATATTCATCATGCTCTCCAACACTCAGTGTCAGAAGGGATGGCACAACTCAGCCCAGAGACTCTGAAGCTCTCTCTACACAGGTGCACAAAGAATGGCCCTGGCAGAGGATTCACTTAGTGTAAATGACACTAAGTTCAGGAAAAAGTTTGTAGTGAAACCAGAAATGTCATAGTTGAGAGGCTGGAAAAGTTTTACCAGCAAAAATTAAAAAATCTGTGTCCTTATATCTTAGGTTACTGTAGAGATTTGGGAATCCTTTCTAATACACTGCTTCAGCTGAGAGCTGCAGCTGACTGTGTGCTTTGTTATTAAAACAATAGGTTTTCAGAGAGCATGTGGAGGAAGTGTAGCCTCTATTTAAGAAATGACAGTACTTTGAAGGTTGGGCAGAAGATCCTACTTTGGTGAAATTAACTATGATGGTCTCAGGTAGTTCCCGCTGACATTAGGCCTTTCCACCAACTTCAGTACAAACTGAATGGGGCCCAAGCAGTCCAGAAATAAAATAATACATGGAGAAAATCACTTTGCTGAAATAGCACATTTAATGACTGTCTGCTATAGAAACAAAATCTACCACCAAGAGCAGTCTGCTTGGCTGTTGTTTGAAAGACAGCAACTGAAGAAGAGGTTACCTCACTGTTTACAAATTCTTCCTATTTTCTAAGAATATGCAACACAGTCCTGAAGTGACCACTGAGGTAGTGGTCCAACCAGAGGTTTTTGTAGGCTGAACCATAATATCTACAGGAGAGTTAGTCAGATTAAACCAATTTACAGAAGTTTAAGAACTGGCCCACTGTACCTATAGGGCAGTTGATCAACATAGACAGGGGCCACAACAGATGAAATTTCATTCACTAGTATATTTATGTTCAGAAACAATAAGGTAGGTGATCCAACATTAGTAGGTCCATCCAACTGTTTGTTTCTGTTCACGTTAACATGTTAGTTTACAATTTCTTTTTATATTTACTCATTCCAAAAGCAAATTATTTTTTGCTAATTTATTGTCCTCTGTGAGTGGTCTCTTCCTACAGTAGAAAGGACTCAGCTACCTTATCCTCCTTGCAGGTTGATATGTCTCAAGGGATCAAAATTCATAGAACTGCATCAGAACAGCAATGAGTAAAGGAGTATTACCATGGTAGGATTTACAACCTCCTCTGACCACTGTTAAGTACCAGTTCAACAAATCTAAGTTCCAGTTGCAGGCAGGAGGCAGCTAAAAGTGTTGGAAGCAGACTAGAAAAGGCTTAACATCCCCTTTTGCTGCCATCGTGCTGTAATGCTGCTGTATGCAAGCATGTGGGTACAACCAAAACCACTGAATGTACCAAGAAATACTCTGGTCTGCAACGAAATTCAGAAAAAAAAGACAGCTAGAACAACTAGAAAAACATGATGCCAAACTTTCTGCCCCTCGCTTGCAGCTTTGTAATATTTAACTTTTTGAAAAATTTCAGAATTCAGTTATTTTATTTCTCAAATATGATTCAGAGCCTTAACACAACTAATAACAGTGGATCAATAGGCTTATTGCCCTACAGTGTATTGCAGTACCAGCAAATACCTGTGTTATGAAACTAAGTGAATTTACTGGAGCGTAAACCCCCAGTGAGTTGTCTGTAATCAGCCAGCAAGCCTTCAGGGCAAGAGAATTAATGTATTTTAATATTTTAGGTTATCTTCCATATGGCATAATGCTATACTCCATCTGTATGTCTGAATGTGCAAGAAAATGTAGGAGGTTTTTCCAGAAATAACTTTCCTTTAGTAGATGCTCACCTGCCTTCTAATGTCTTTTGTCGTCTAACACTTAAAACAAACTCAGACCTTAGAAACTCAAAACTCAGAAGACTGTGCATCTGCAAATAGCATTGAAGTGTGTAGAGCTGAGTTAGATAATTTTGGATTTTTTCCATTTAGTGTTGAAATGCCAGTTCTATTCTACGTTAAAGGACTCGGCCACTTAAAAAGCAAAGCATCTTTAAAAAGAAACTTCCACATTTTTGTGGAACCTACCACTGAATCACAAAACAGCATGTTCAAGGCTCCATAGAACCTTTGTCATATAACTGTGCTGAAGAAGTTTACATCTGAAGTATTGCTTTGTGGAAGTAATGGCACTGCAGCCATCAGCCACAGAGTCTCTAGTTGACTTAACATACTCAGGAACACAACTCTTAGTAGGAGCAGGTGAAGGGTGATGCCAAAAGAGAAAAACACATACATATTCATATTTATATAGGTATTATACTGTCTCCCATGGAGCACTACAGAGAATTTTTAATAACTCTTCCAGCCCAGGCGAACAGTTGTGGAGAGACAGCAGAGAGGAGCAAGCATCCTGTGCTGCATCTTCATCTCCTGATCATCGGTGGGGGTTTCACCCACTTCACCTCCTCAGGTGCTCTGCTCTCATCATATGCAGACCTGCTGCACAGTGAGCTCAGTCAGGTCCCAGTGACAGCTCTGGCAGGGGACCACACAGCTTTCTTGGTTGGGTCAGATTGAGTGAATTTCATGTCAGAAACTAAGAAGTATTTTTGACATCAGCATTAGATAATGTCCACGATTAAAAAAGGGAGGTTACTAATTATTTGCATTCAGGCTTACTTCATGCATTGTACAAACTAGGAGAACAAGACTCTGCATTTATGCCTTCAGTAAATCTTTTTTAAAAGACAGGCTTTTAAAGTGAAAGGAGAGGCTGCAATGCTATCAGCATTACCACAGATTCCGCAGGAGAGACTGCAGACTGAAGGTCACACTTCAGCTGTCATGTACCTTTTGTAACAGAGGTATTATTTACTGCATCAGGCAAAAATAAACAGCACTACATGTTTGATCGGTGTGTCAGAGAAGAAACAAACTACAGAGAATTAGACAGTGGCATTAATACACTTAAATGGCACTGTTGGATGAATTCCTTTATGAAGAAAGAAAAACTTGAAAGACAAGTTACATAATAGACCACTTTATGCACCATTTTTTTGTCTGAAACCTGGAATTAATAAGGCATTAGTGAGATTGTAATTAACTCATTGAAGCACTGATGCTGTGAATAGGCAGGTGGAATTGACAGAATAAAATTCCCTGTCCTGAGACATGCAGTCCAGGTGAACATATGAATTTGTGAAAAATACCTTTTAAAAATTTTTCATCCTTCCTTTTTTTTTGATAGCCATGTGGGAAAATACATTTTGCAGGATTGCTGGCAACTGAAGAAGCAAGTTTCACAGAGGCAGGTTTACTGGCAGGAGAACAGAGCACGAAGGCCTTCCGTGCAATTTCATTTGCACTATGTGGTGTGACAAGCACCTGTGTGAGCTGTGGTGCAGCTACACCCCGTGTGACATGGTGCACCATGATGTACCACAGTGGTACAGCCCATGCTGCTTCTGCTGCTGGTCTGTGTATGGAGGCACCTGCAGCACAGAGATGTGCAACAATCCACAGCCTCAGGTTTTGCAGAGCTGGAGGCTGAAGAGTTTGGCAGCAGTGTGGGAAGGAAGCAAAAGGCAGCATCTGATTTCAAAACAAGATGTGATACAATAAAAAAGGAAGAAAAGGCAATTTTTACAGAATTTTGAGGGAGGAATCCGGGGAACTTAGCATACATAGTGGTTGAGTTCTATCACTAAATCCTACTCCTACACTATCCTTAAACAAGTTGATTTACAGCACGTCCTCTGCATTCCTCAAAGTCAAGAACCAAACTTTCTTCCAGGTGCTCTGTATTTTTACATGGACTTCTCCAAAGTAATTTTATGAAAGCCTCATTTTAGGGTTCTTGCCTTATTATGCAATTATGTTATCCCACTTATGTAATTCCTTTTTAATGGGCAAGTACAGTAGTCCTGGTAGACCAAACTTTTTTCAAAAACAATCTAAAGCTAAGAAATGTTTGGACTTTTTTTGCCACAATCTTTCCTAACTGTACTAATGTCACTGGCTTCTTTTTTATACATCGCATAATTTGGACTTCTCTGTTTTTGTTGATTTCCCATGTCTCATAAAAAATGTAACAGAATAAAAATAACGAAGTAGTGTAATAGCCCCAAAATGTAATATGAATCTGTAGTCTATGGAAAGTACATGCTAGACTCAAAGTTATCAGTAAAATTTGCCATTTTGTCCAAGCAGCTCCCAAATTACTGATATATTTCAATTTGATCAGTTTTTAAGTGCACAAAACATTAAAAAAGAATTATTTGCAAAAACTAATGATGCAGATCACAGTTCTGTCATTAAGCTCTTCACAGCTTGAGACTGACAGCTCTAGGGTTTTTTTGTTTGATCTGAAATCTTGCTTTTAATTTTGTCTATGTCTTGGACTAGAAACGTTGTCTGTTGAGGGCCTTTTCAGATAAATAGGCTTAATCCTGGAAGTTGATGACTATCCTGTCCCTGGTGATGCATAGAAGCTCTATCTTGGAGCATTCACATTCACCTCAATGTGAGAAGTTTTCCTTTGAATAACATATATCTTTTTAAACTGCAATTCTAATGTAATCTTTCACAAGAAATGCATATATTTATATATACACAAGTATTTCCCGTCTAAAGCTGGTCAGCCTTCAGAATTCCACTTCCCTTGATCCAGGGATCAATGGACAAAGGAAAAACATCCTATTTCTCTTTAAAGAAACTTTGAACATATCGTAAGTTTGCAAATACACAATGTCAGAGTAACTGATAATGAATATGTGTATTGGCAACGGAAAAAGAAAGCGATTCTCATAGGGATTCTAAAATAAAATGAGATATAAAATGCAGAGTGATCCAAGAAGTAAAACTGATCAATATACTGCTAACTAATAAGGATGTATTCTGCACTGTATGTTAATTAGTATTCATTAATTTGTATTCACAGCTTCTCTACAGGATGTATAACTTATTATTAGAGAAACTGAGGCAGGGAATTAATTCACAATATTTAACCCAGGAGAAAAAAGAAAGAAGAAAGCCATGCCCTAGCACAGGTTCTAGTTCAGGAGTTCCTGGTAGGATAACCAGTTTATCTAGGTCAGTGCTAATGGAATGAAGTGGTGCTGGTGTCACACAAAAGCAGCAGGAGAACAGCTGCTACTTAGAAGAAACACTGGCTCCATAAAAATTATGTGCTATCCTTACCATGGCCAACTGAAAGGGTATGTAATCAGGATGGAAGTAATGTCTCCAGCTTACTTTTAGTCTAGTTTGTCAAGTCTCTTACACAAATGTCATATTATCTTATATTATCTCATATTATAGACATCCTTTATAAAGTTATTGAGACACCTGAAGATGTAAACAGACATAGGTATTCATGGAAGATATGTGCTTTGCCAGATCAGGTACTTATAAAGATCCTCCAAGGCAACTAATTTTCACCTTTAAGGACCTAAGTGCTAGAAATGGGTAAACACTTTAGGTGAAATGGTTTTCCATCTGAAAAGGTTTGTTTGTTGTGGTTTTTTTGGTCAAATTCAAAGCTTTTCACAGAGATGTGTCAAAGTGTTGTGACATTTTCTACAATTAAAAGTCAAATCAGATTTATTTGATCTTAGAGTAGCCAATATTTCATGCAAATAAGTGAAAAGTGTAATTTTACTCTTTTCTTATATTTGATTTTGACAATTTATTATGTACTCAATAATTTTTAAAAGCTATATAAGAAGCATAGCTATGTTATAATATTAGCAAACTGTCAGTTGAATGTTTTTGTGCTTTCAAGCTGAAATTTTAGTTCTAGGGAACTTTTTAATCTATTTTTTGATTTTGTGCAAAAAAATGCACTTCAGAGTTTCCTAAGTAAAGGGCTTTTTTTTTTTTTTTTTTTTTTCTTAATCAGTTCTAATAAGATCTCTGAAAATCGGGCACTTAGAGCTGGCTTAACTCTGTTTGCTTTCATGTTCTTTGTAATATTCCTACAGACTTCAAAGGAATCAATTAGCTTAATGCTAAGTATTTTTTAAAATCTCATTCTCTTTCTATTCACAATCTGTATAATGGGGAAAGTGATTAGAATATCTATACTACAGAGGTATTCTGAAGTTTTAATTAAGTTCTAGAAATTAATTCGGGATTCCGAGATGGCAGAAATAGAAAGAATTAACATCCTCCTGTGGACTAGAGCTTCTGGCTGCAAACTGTGAAGTTGTAGCCATATAAATCATCTAAAAACCTGGAATTCTTAACTCCCAACCATATGATCTGAATGTGTCTCTCTTCAAGTTGCAATGTTTTGAAAAGTTGTCCTGTATTTGGGCCTTTCTTTGTTCATGTTTTCAACGCAGTCTTCAGTTTTCTAGGTTGTTCCTCACTAGGATTCTTTTTTTGCTAGTTCCTTGTACACGTTCCTCTAACTGTTCATTCTCCTTCCCATCTGATTGGTATTTTCATAAATTCCACTGGTGCCTTTAGAAATACTGTTCCTGTACTGCACAGTCAAGACTGACATTAATATGCGTTTAAGGATGGATGTGCATCTCAGGTCACTTATTTTTAAAGGAAAAATTATTTAAATGTTTCCCTCACTCACTGAGATATGAAAAGCCCCTCAAGTGGTGATCCTATCAGCTTCCTGAGAATCCCTTAAGTACAAAATCCCTGAGTGATTGGAGGGTATGGGAGAATAGCTGCTACTCCTCCTTTGCTGATTCTTCTCTGAAACACATGGAGGGCACACACCCTCCCACTTTTGTAAGGCATCGCTTCCATATAATCCTCATGAGGCAAAGCTACATCAAACCTGCTCCATCCACCTCCCTGGGACTAAAAAGGCAGGTTCCCTCTGAAGCAGTGCATCCGTGAAACCCCAAAAGGACATGAGAGTTTCAGACTGAACAGCTAGAGGGTTGGTGAGGGTGAGTGACAGTCCATAGACATGGGACTCAGTCAGGAGGTTTTCAGCCAGAGCTAACGTATGACAGTTTTTCGAGTTACTCAACAGGTAAAATAAATTATGTTGGCTGTGTCTGCAGACTCCAAGTATGTGCTCACCTGATGCACACACTGAGAAACATCAACATGGTCATCCACAGGTTAGGTTTGGAAAGCTCCTACACAACCTGGTATGCTACTTGTAATAAACTAAGCTAGATAACAAACACTTTCATTCCCAGTGAATTTTGACACTTACTCTGCTTCCACCCTGAGCCTGACACTGAAATTATTGCTTGAGAGTGAAGGTATTTCTGCAAGTGGCCTAACCTCAGAGCTCAGGTGTTTTTTGCCTTAGGGCATATTTCCTTGCTGTGGTGGTGGTAAAGAGCCTATCAAAAATAGTATCTCAGAAACCACTGCCCCTTACAGCATCACTTGTCCCCCTTTCACACAACACTTCTAAGCAGTGCCTGTTACTGCCAGGTGGGGCAAGTGGAATATAGTGGCAGGAGTTGGGGCAGCACCTGGGGCAGGGGCAGCTGTGACAGGCAAGGCTAGCACCCAGCTGCAGCCATGCCACAAACCAAAGGAGTCTGTGCCACCTCAGCAGTTGTTAACAGGCTATGAAGGACTTGTGACTTCTAATTAAAACCCTTCCTTATTGCTTTGGTTGATCTTCATTTTTTAATCTTTTTTTGATCAAACAAGTTAGAAACTGATCTGTCTCTAAATGGGTTGCATCATCTGGGTGGAAAGTGCAAGGCATAGTATCACAATTATACAGTTGGACTTTGAACTTTAAAATAAATTCTAGCTGCTTAGATTGTCCAAGGTCTAGGAGCTGTCAACCCAGAAAATACACTGTGAGAATTAAAAAACAAACAAACAAAAAAAACCCAACTATTTTGTTTAATCACATCCTGAACAAATGGCATCTAAGAGTTTTTAAATTTAGAACTGGAAAATTAGAAAGAAAGTTATCTGGAGGACTATTTTCATCTTATTCTCTAAGAGAATTCAGCCCATGTAAAAATAAAACAGTATGGTTAAAAGCAACAAAGTAATGAGTATCACTCTATAAATGCAACAACTGCAAAATCTCAAGTTTCTTTGTCTTCTTATTTTAAAATGCCTAATGCAACGAGCATTCATATATTTTTGTTTTCATTGGGATGGAGGTGTGTAAACAGATCCTCATTTGGTTATTATTTTGTTTGTGTTTCAAATATCTTTGTCTTAGAACTAATACTTCATATTTTTTTCCTGAATGTTTGTATGTAATATCTTAGTTTCACACACAGGGGGAACAAATCAAATAATCCCTACCCTTGTGGATTCTGCAGTGTCAGTTTTTTAAAAAGTTTTGTGTTTTGTAATTCACTGAGGTAAAAATATGTCACAAATTTCAGATCCCTCCATGACTCATTAAATTTTCCCACAAAACGAGACTTTTGCACGAATCAGACATTCTGCTTATGCAATGTAAATAGATGTCAGGAAGGGGCAACAAGTTTCTTTGAGCTCTGTTTCATTGCTGTGATGTCAGATAGGACTTCAGCACTGCATAGCCCTTACTCTGCAGGCACCTCTCTACCTTTTTTTTTCACATGACACCTAGTTACTGTGTCCAGGATGGGAAGAAAAAAATCAAAGCTTTCAGTCTTGAAACTTTAACAGAAAGCAACAATTCAGAACCCAAAGAGTAGATCTCCTGTCCACACAACGTGACTGGGAGAACTTTGAAGTTTTTGCCGTCACTTCACTCCCCTCTTTCTTTCCCTGATAATGTCCCAACCAAACATTTATGGTTATTCAGCTGACAGCCAATAAATAGCAAAGTGTTTGGGGGAAATCTGTAGGTTTTTTGGAAAGAAACCTATAAAAGAAAGAGACACGAGGAGAGAGAGAGAGAGAAGGAGAGAGAGCGTAATCTGTACACCATCTGTTGCCTAGTGCAATTCATGCTGACACAGGGCTTTTTGACATTTTATACCCCAAATGCAAGCACATAGATCATTTCTACCTTGTACTTTTCCCGTCTCATTATCGGAATTTATTCCCTCGCTTTGTTGTTGGTGGAGTCCCTATTCTAATTGTTTCTTACATGTGCTGTAAATCTGTCCTCCAATCAGTAAAGCCCTGGAACATGAAACTGAGACCTAGCAATTTCCTTTGCTTACCAGTGCATCTGCTGGAGTGTAGTGTTGAAATAAAATGAAACATGTTTGCACTCTTTTTCTATCATACTGTAATGCGCCTTTCATTTTGCTCAAGGAATTTTTAATATTCAAGCCATACCCTGCACATGAAGTCATTTCCCTTCGATATAATTGTAATGGTAATACGCATGGCCTAACTGGCAGTGGCACAGCTGGCTGCTTGCCACAGCTGAGCCTCTGACTCAAAGACTTTAATTCTGTCATGCCTCATCTGGTTTTATGTACTCTTTTGTAGTTAGTTCACAAATTTATTCTAGGGTATCCATTGAGATGGGCAGGCCATTGACTTTTCTCTAAAGATAGCACACTAAACTAATGAAGGGTACCAAATATGTGCATTGATAACCTGTGTGCATACTGAATAGAAGTCAGATTATAAGTCAATGTGCCTGTGTGGTCAGGACTTATTGACAGATGCTTAGGCTCTGATTGTGCAAAGATTTAGTGGTGGTACAGTGTCACCGTTTGACTCAGGTCTGACATACAGAAAGGGAAGCAGAGGCAAAACTCTTTCCTAAGCACTGCCAGCAGGATCTGCTGCCACCAGTGGCAAGTGGAACAGCATCTGCTTAAGCTACATTAGCAGCTTCTGAGCACACAGGACCATTTCATGAGTTAATAGTGGAGTTTTGTTTTGTAGGTTTTAATTAACTGAGTCTTTCTGCAAAATCATGGCATGGCTTCAGCCATGAAGAATATTTAAAGTCACTCTTCAGGTTTGTTTTCACTTACGGGGTCAGAATTTAGTTCTTCAGCCTATGATGTCCTGATGCTTTACACACTTACCATACCTCTTTCCCTGCAGCTGCCACGGAGCCCAAAATGAATGCCCCCAAAGCAAGGCTCTGTGTTTATCTTTCTGCTTTCATCTCTTACTGCTTTCACTAAGACCCTCCATCTTTCTACTTCTACCTCTTCTAAAAAAGTGATTGTTTCAAGAAGCCAGAATATCTGACCCCTGCTTCCAATTACTCGCTGGAAATATACTTCAATTGATGGTTACCATCTTCATCCATCCTCACCTTTCTGAGTCTGCTGTTTGTCTCTTCTCTATTTGTCCATAATAACTTAGAGAGAAGATTTGCTTTTGTCTATAAAGCTCAATGCACATCTACTGAGTTACAAGAGCAATAAAGTGTTATTTACCAGGTTTATGGATCACTCACTTTCAGTCTATCTCTCAAATGTAAGCCTCCTCTGAAAGTTAAAAGCTGTTGGTGTGAATCGATTTGGACTTCATTTTATGCTGGCTGAAATCAATGCCCAAGCTTGTTTCTTGCTGGGGGAGAAAGGTCTTCCTAGCTGCACACAGTGCAGTTTTCTTGATTCCATGGTCAAGCCATGTTGCTGAAAAAATGTTGCTTGAATCAAACATTTCATGCAAACTGAGGTGAAAATTCTTTTTTAAATGGGGGATAATTACAGCTTTTCTAAAATAAGGAAGTGAAATCCAAAGGAAAAAGTGGTTTCAAAACAGAAAAAAATATTAATTAGGGAAGGAAAAAAAAAAAAGAATACTTTTTCCCAGAGGAAAAAAAAAAAAAAGTTGTCATATTTGCTTGTTATTTTAAACAGTTTGATCCTCATTTCAATTAATTCCTTTTTTCCTTTTGAAAAAAATAACAAAACACATAAAAATACTAAACAAAAAAAAACCCAAACAAAAAGAATACACCCAACTTGCACTAGATCTTTTTATTAGAACTTTTGAAAAAAAAAAGCTGCAGTTCTGTCAATCCCATATTTACTACCACTGTCGAGTGGTAATTCAGCCAATCTGCTCTATAGATAAGCTCTGATCAGTATTATGGGGAAAAATGTGCAGGCGGAAGGCAATATTGGTACCTCGCTAGGTCTTATTTTAGTAAGAAGTTAAACACAGCCATAGTATGCACCTAAACCAAAATTCACAGATATCCTTGGTTTAGATGCAGCATAAAAGAGCAGAGTTGGAAAAAAAAGCATCTCAGCTCTTGAGAACATATTCTGCTCTTGTCTTTTAAAGACTGCCTCAGTAATAGCAACTACTAGAAACAAGAAAAAAAGGGCTTTTTAATTTGAAAGGAGGAGTCGAATGAGGCAGCCATAAGAAAGTCCCCACATAAGGGCTTAAACTCTCAAAAATGAACACAAATGTTCATTTGAAGCATCTATTGGTGTACTTTCCCATTTGAAAAAAGTCAGACAACTTATTTGCATGGCCCAGCTGCTAAGGACTTACCTATAAACATTTAGTTTGTAAAGTCTTGCTTCTCTTCTCTACTGTGTCAATCTTTCCCCCTTCCTTCATCTGAAAATAATCAAAATTTGCAGTGCATGCCAAGTAGCCACTTTCATAATCTTCCTGATAATCCACACAACTGACTGATAGGGTAATGAGGTGCAGGAGTCAACTACATTGGGTGGAAGCACAAAAAATAATATGTAATACCTTCTCCACCTATGAAACAGTATCATGGCCCACATTGTTCCTACATATGTCAAAGGTAGACTAAGTTAAAAAAAAACACTTGTGCCTCGAGTACATGCTTGGGTTTAGGATTTTCCAGCCCTTGCTTCTCTCTTCACAATTTATTTTCTTCATACCAACTTTAAATATTAAGTAGGTTCCCAATGTTTACTTAGATTTTTCAGTTTTTAAAAATAGTATTGCAAGCATATGATTCTCATAAAGTATCTTGTGCATGGGGAAAAGTAAGCCTAGAGGCAAATCCTGTAACTCTCCAGACTGTAAAGACAGAATGATGACAAATTGTATAAATATGTGCAAATTGTCCAAATGATGTCATCTATCCAGGCTTGGAAAAGTCAGGAAGAATATTGGACTGTAAGGTCAAAAAAGACTCCTTCTTTGAATAAAATTGAGCAATTACATTCAATTTGCTTAAATTTATCACCAAGAAAAATGTTTTTCTTAATCTTAGTCTTCATTTTATTTTTAAAGCATTTTAGAACCTACTGTATTATTACATCAGTGAAGGCCTCCAGTAAATTCAGGAAAACCCTCATAAGTAGCAGCATGAATTAAGCACACAGCCTGTTGGAAAGGTTTGGTGAAGCAGCATAAATGTGACCTGCTATATCAAACTCCTCAATGCAATTTAAATAGCAAACTGCAGAGTCTTGTAAAGGTGTGGGATTTTACTTCTTTAAACAAGCAGCACTTAAAATTACTTAAGAAAATTACATATTGAAACATTCTGTAACTAGAGGACAGGCATAGGTTCTCTGGGCTCCAACTGGCCTGTAAATGCTTATACTGAAGTCTTTTTAACTTACATTGCATACGTCTTCGTTCTTCTCTTTCTCTTCCTCTCTCCCTCCCCTCTCCTTTCAGTACCAGGGTCAACCCTCTCCAATTATTCATCTGCAAACCATTTCTTTCTGCAAGTTTTCCCATTTACATTACACAGATCAGTGTATCCTTGGGTCAAGCTCCTTTAACTTCCACTGCATCTTTTTCTCACCTTTCGAGGTTTTGCTTCCTTGCTGCTCACAACATCCATCCCCAGCCCTTCCAGGGGCTCCCATTGCTGTTTGGAGATGGCAAATTAGCATAAAAAGGGAAAGAAAGAGGGAAAGAAAAAGGGATTCTTTCTCCTTTCCTGACAAACTTCGAGCCACAGCCACTGGAACATAGGCCCAGCTGAACGTGCAGGTGATTTTTACCAATGCAATAAGCCATTTGTTGTCCCTGCATGTGTACTTTTACTTCTAGAAGTGACAAACAATTCATCAGCTGTTGCATAGCTTGTATGCCTCCGTAGTAGGTCCAAATGCCTTTGTGGGAACTCTCAAATCCGTTGACATTTGGACCCTTTGGAGTACCTTGGCAATATTAATCTAACAGACTGTGAAATGGCTGTTTCTGACAGTAGACCTCTACACCCAACATCAGCTAGATTTCAGTTCCTATAGTTAAAATAAATTAAGTAATATATATAGATTATTTTATTTTTTACTGGTATATTATTCAGTGTCCAAAGAGAAAAGGATGATGAATCAAAAAACACTAAAACACATCTGTTCTGACTCCACTGATGTGATTCACCGGTTTTGATACTTTAACAGTAGTGCCCACTGCATTTGAGAGGTCAGACTGTTTTGTTTTAAATATATAACACGTACTTGCCTCTGTCTCAGAGCCAGACTGCCTGCATGTTTTTGAGAGCCGCGACTCACACAAGAAGTTTACGTGAGTAAAGGGTTTGCCTTCTAGTCTGCCTGTTTAGGCAAAAATTAAGAACAGATGGAACCTGTTACAAAAGAATTTCTGAAGTATGAGCTTTAAAAATGGTGGCATTTTTTTTCATTTGTTTTTCAAGAAAAAGAAAAGCTCTTACAATGTTAGTGGGATGATATGTGGTGTACAGCTAATTTGGCATCTTGCAATCTGATCTGACATCAAGTTAACACTAAAGCAGCTGAATGAGCAATTCTCCAAACATGTTTCAGCTGCAAACGTTAAAGCCCCTGTAATTCTTACTTTTAAGAGTGCATTAAAAAGGTTGTGAAAACTGCTCGTTGTAATGATTTCTACAACAGGATCTCTGCAAACACACAGCTGGAGGCTGTCAAACACACACCTCCTTAATAGACAGCACTGTGTGTACAATTAACACATTAATTTATGGAGTAAACTGATCAGGGGAGACTAGAGCTTCAAAGGCAAAGACTCACCATTAAGAAAGAAGTGAAGCTACGTGGCAGGAGCAGCCTTGCTGGCCGCAGCCATTCCTAACACAAAGGCTGTGCCTGTGCTGCAGAGCCCAGTGGTGCTCCCTGCGTCCCACGCCTGGGTGTGCCCCTCTGCCAGACCCCAACTGCAAATGGGGGTAGGAGTGAGGTGTGTTCCTTCCCTCCCATCCTGCCTCCCTCATGAAGGGAAATCTCAGGACATGGAGCAGACAGGCGTGCTGCAGCCAAACACTCCATCTGACTGACTGGGAAGACGGTGGGTAGCACCTACCCTCCTGCTTACGTGGTGTATCCAACACAAAAATAGCAAATCAATCAAAGACAACATCAGACATTATCATAATAATTTAACATTCTGAACACACCTAAGATTTGTCTGTCATGGCAGAGGGTAGTTACGTCACCAGGGTTATGTCCTGCTCTAACATAGAAAGGGAGAGAGTTTGGTGCAGAATAGGGCACAAGGCATCCCACTTTAGGCAGAGAGCCAGCAAAAGTCAGTCCATTCATCATGTCAGGGCTTGGAATTAGCTAGTAGGGAAGCAGCATGGACTGGCTATCCATCACCTCTTCTCAGTGATGAAGATCCAAATCAAACTGAAGAACTGGACTCTGGAAACTCATCTTAAGAGTAACATGTCTAGGCTTCTTCTTTTAAAGATAGGATGTCCTTTTCAATATTGTCGTGGTTTGGGCCCAACACGACAACAAATAACCAGCCCCATGGCCACTCACTCAACTCCCCTCGTCACAAACACTGTAAGATGAGGCGGACAAAGCCCAACTAGAAACTCATGGGTCAAGACAAAGGACAAGGAGGGATCTTCACCGATTAAGGTCCCAGGCAAAACAGACTCAACTTGGGGAAAATAATCATGTAATTCCACACTAATCACACCCCCCACGACACAGACACACCCAGAGCAGGGCTCGCAGATGTTACCCCACCCCTCCCTTCTTCCCGGGCCCCAATCCCTAAACAGTCCTGCCCTGCTTCCCCACGGGGTCCCTCCCATGGCACAGAGGCCTCCACCAACCTCTCCTTCCTGAGTCCTTCCCACCAGGCCCGGAGCTGCTCCAGCCTGGGCTTCCCACAGAGTCACGGGGGCTTCAGGAACAGCCACCTCCCCTGGCACCGGGGGCTTCCACAGCTGAGCAATCAGAGCCCAGAGGCAGCAAATCCTCTGGCCACAACATCCAAAGTCAGGGGCCAAGTTCCCCCCTCCTGACACCTTCAGGGAATGTCCCACCACGTTCCTCCATGAGTGCAGGGGCACAGCTGCCATCTCGCCATGGGCTGCAGGGAAACTGCTGCTGGGGCACCTTCTGCCCCTTCTTCCTCACCAACCACCAGCACCTCTGCGCCTCCAGCTCAGCTCTTTTCTCCTCCAGTGCTTTTCTGCTCAGGTGTTATCTCAGCTCTTTCGTATGTTAACCTGAGATCTGCATCTCTTGTCCCTCTGCTGGCCCCTTGGCTGGGTTTGGAGCAGGGGCAGCTTCTCAGTTTCTTTCTGGAGCCACCCCTGGGGCCCTTCCCCTGCTACCAAAAATCCCGCCAGACCAAACCATCACAGATATACGAGGATTTAGGCTCCTTTTCTATTATAATTTGTTGATTAGATCACTCATAAAGAAATGGATAGCCCATGCTGCAGTCTCAACCAGAGACATTCAGATGCATCTGAACAGCAAGATGTGCTCTACCCATTTTGTTGAAGACTGTTCCAGAGCACACCACTCCACTTTGTCTTTTTCTTGCTCTGAGCCTTCCAAGCCACACCTAATTTTCAGTAACTGGATCCCTCTGAAGCCCTGTCCAGGCACACTTCTGTGCACCTGTAATTACCCCTGCTCTTCAACTCACAGATTCTTCTGGGTTCTTCTTCTAGATGTCTTCCATCAGGAGACAATTACTATGATTTTTCAAGCCCAAAAGGAGTTGGGCTTTTTGTTCTCTTTTCTTAGCCCAATACCAGATATCCTCTTTTTCTTTCCACTATTCACAGTTCTAACTCCTCAGAGGAGAAAGAAGTTGGGTAATTCCTCACATACTCCTCATAAAAATCCTGCACTTCACCACACATTCTCCCTTCATTAGAGGTTAATTCAGTGGTTGCGAGTAGGGCCTACAGAGCACCAAGGGCTAACCAGATCAGTAGGACAGTGAGGAAAAAATATGATCTGCCAGGAGGAAGAGAAGCTCAGCTCACAGGTAACTGTAGAAGCAGTCCTTAATGTTACTGCCTCTGCAGAAAGTAGCAGCTGATTGGCCAGCCAACATTTGTTTGTGTGGCTGCTTATTAGTTTTTTGAGGTCAAAATATGAGCATTGCTGAGGGAGATTCAGATACTTGAGGCTAGGGGTTTGGGACCTCTGCTTTCTTATTCCTTTCCTTCTGTCACAATCACAGTAGACACAGGCCAGCTGTAGCCTCCATGACTGCTTGCTTTCATTGACATTCCTGGCCATAGATTTTCACTTCTGTGAGTAACCTAGCCCCTCTTTCCTATGGTAGTTTCTTGTAAGGGAAAAGGAATTTGTCTTTTGCTCACAGTTTGAGAATCTCCTGATTTTCTGGGTACTTGCAAGCCCCAGACAACTGTTCATGTGACTGCATAAATCTGTTAAGATCTCACATTTGTTACTGTGTATGCAGAGATACCTTTCACAGTGACACCACAGGAAATCAGGTGCATCCTGGGCTTATTTGTATTATTTGTGTGTAAATCCTGAGTGCGTAGATAGTGCACAAGTCTACCACTTTCATGTTTTGTGCAGTACTTACAGATTCAGAAGAGCCTCTGTCCACCAGAGAGAAAACTACCTGCTTAAAGCAAAGCAGGACTTTTCAGTCTCATTTGGGGATCTCAGAACTGTAATGAATTCCACATTCTCCTTTGCTTCAGACCTGTCTAGTATATCCACCACTCCCCTCCACTAAACTCAATAATGGGTCTGTTAAGTAATTCCCTTTGTCATGCATCTTTGCACTGCTTTGACCAGTCTTGCCCTTGGTGTTGCAGGAATACGCCTGCCACCACCAGAGCTCTGGTCTAACATGCTCCTTTTGCAGAATCTCTAACTGCTTCAATTGTAGGCATGCAGTCACTACAGCAGGTTGTTATACTCAGAGGATGAGTGGTGTTTTGCCTCTTCAAACACCAGCAGGAGGATTCAAGCAGGGTGTGCATGACTTTTCAGAGAGGAAAGTCAGCCTGCAAGAGCAAGAAGCTGCTGGCCTCTCCAAGAGGCATGGGAGGAGAGGGCAAGAGGCTCTGCAGGAGCAGGCAGACATAGGAACCAGACTCAGCTATCTGCCAAGTCTACCACTTTGAACATTTGAAATGTTGGCAGGTATGCAGCCTGAGCATGGTTTCAAGAGCACTTGTAACACCCTGGTCTTCTCTCACACCTCCAAGGTTCACTGACAGCTCTCATTAAATTAATCCCTATAAAGCAGTGGGGATTTGAACAATTTTGCCACTCTCTCAGAAGGTGTTACACCACTACTTCACCACCATTGAGAAGGCTGGCCACCCAGTTTCTTGTCCCAGAAAAAGCAAGTATTTGAAAAAAATCCCATCAACAGAATTCTAGGAAAACCAGAATTGCCCAAGGAAGTCTAACTAACAGTTAACTCACATGGACTCAAAATAAACAGAGACCTACAAGAAGCCACCATAAAATTAACATTTTCATGGAAACTGAGGGAGACATGTTCTTATAAAATTCAAAACAGTTGCAGCCGTGGGATATATCAATGTTTTTAGAAAGAAAGTTTTCAATATAGTGGTTTAAAGCTTCATAGCTGAGCTCTGGATTTTAAGCTCCTCACAGGTAATGCTTGGATGCGCACAGCCAGCTGTCACTCGGACTGGGCCCTTAGGCTATCAGTGGGCATAAACAATGAACATGTTGCCTTGGTTAAACCATTTCTGTCTCTGGATGGAAATAAAAATCTATTCACCACCATTTTCAAACTAAAAATGTTTAGACTCTGCCTCAACTCAAAAAATTACCTCATAAAAACGTTTTCTGCCAAGACATCATGAGGTAAAATTAATGACATTAAATTCTTTGCCTGTCTTCTCCTCTTGCCTCTGTAACGCCAAACTGTCCTTCCCTATAATAAACATCATCAAAAGAATAGCTAGAAATAAACCTGTGAGAGCCCTGCTGTGATAAGCTGATGAGACACAAGGGATTCCAGAAAGCATGACTCATCTGCAGTGATGGCAGAAAGATTCTGCTTTCACCCTGCCAGCATCTTTTGCTGGAATAAGTAACTTTATTTTACATAGTAAGGCTTGGTCTCATCTGAGAAGTCTTATTACCCACCAGGAACTAATCAAAAATAGCCTGAAAGTTCAGTGTTCTCTGTCCAAGAACATGACCCCTTCAGACAGGTTGCTATAGAACATGGAACACGGACAACTCACCAAATAAACTTCTGTGCTGCTGACCCCGGGAAAGCCAGATGTAATGGAGAACACATGTGATCCTTCCTTGTGGATACCAAAGACAATTTTCATAACTTATTAAAGAGCAAAAGTCTTGTTTTCAAGGATAACTTTTACTGTAGACTATGTCCTATTTAAAGATTTAGAAACCTTGCTTAGGGGCTTTCTTAGTTACTTTGTTTAGGTTTGACTCACAGGACTCCAGATGCAGATATCTTAGCCTTTAGCAGTTATCTGTTTTATACCCAGAATTTGGATTCATGACCTAAAGAGAGAAAAATCACTTACCTTCACTGGTTTCCCAGCTTAGAGCAGAACTTCTCCATTTGTCAACTTCCCAAAGGTTTCATTGCACAGAATAGCTAGAAGTCAAATCTTTCCTCCTCAGTAAAGAAGAAATATTTTTATTTGAGGTTATTTTTAATTATTAGAAGAGCTGAGGAGCTTAGATTTAAAAAAAAAAAAAAAAAAAAAAAAGTAAATTGGGCAGAGTTAACCTGCTTAAACTGTGGTTAAACTGTAACTGGATTTGGGGGGTTAAATTTTAAATGTTGTGCACAGTCCAGGCAGATCTACTCAGTAAGCCTATGTCAACCATAACCACACTCTGCTGACTGTAAAATTCAGGCTGGACAGTTTTCATTACACTTGTGCACTTCACTTTTGACCCAAAAGAAAACAAGACTAAAATACTTTTTCATTTGAGGAGAAACCTGTTAAAACCATCTCAGCCAAATCACTACAGCTAGATGTGGAATATAATCCATGATTCCAAAATCCATAATGCATGGATTATACGTAATGCAAAGTAGTTTAAAAAAGTCCCAGTTATTAGCCTGAAGCTTCTAAAGATAAATACGATTTTTTAAAAAAGTATTTTATTTCCTTGAACCTTATATTGCAGAGTTAACCTGCTTAAACTGTGGTTAAACTGTAACTGGATTTGGGGGGTTAAATTTTAAATGTTGTGCACAGTCCAGGCAGATCTACTCAGTAAGCCTATGTCAACCATAACCACACTCTGCTGACTGTAAAATTCAGGCTGGACAGTTTTCATTACACTTGTGCACTTCACTTTTGACCCAAAAGAAAACAAGACTAAAATACTTTTTCATTTGAGGAGAAACCTGTTAAAACCATCTCAGCCAAATCACTACAGCTAGATGTGGAATATAATCCATGATTCCAAAATCCATAATGCATGGATTATACGTAATGCAAAGTAGTTTAAAAAAGTCCCAGTTATTAGCCTGAAGCTTCTAAAGATAAATACGATTTTTTAAAAAAGTATTTTATTTCCTTGAACCTTATATTTGCTGCATGGTTTATTTTAACCTTATAGTTGCTGCATGGAGGAGCAAGAACTGAAACATATAACAGATACTAATCGTGTTAGTGTTGTATTCCATTTAGGTAGAAGAAAGAATGTAAAATTTTTGTAATCTTGTATATCTGGCTACCAAGCAATGATAAATTTTCACTGGATTAAGTACAAAAGCACATTTGAAATGTAAATGGACAAAGGTATCTGTGTTGGAATAAGTGTTAAGCAACTCCAAGGAGTCCAACAAACACTTAAGTGGGTGTTTTTCAAAACAAAAACCTGAATCACTCTTAACCCTTACTCAGTCATTTGCATATTCATAACAAAATTCACTGAGATCAAATCTCTCTAACTGTATGTTTAAATTAAATTTCTGAACCTAACAAAATATGTGAATAAATATGAGAAAAAAATCCTAATTTATCCTATGTAGGAGTTGGCTTTCTGAACAGGCTGAAATGACTGGCAGCACTTTTGAGAGGCCCTCTCATCTTTTAGGCACTCCCACTTCAGAACACATGACTTTATTTTATTTTTATTTGGAAATTACCACCATGTTAAAAAACCATCTCTCCTCCACTTTCTTTGCAGTACTGGCATGACATTTCAGCTCCGTGCAGCTTATCAACCTTAATGTTACCATAATCAGGAGTGAAAAACCCAGCAAAGCTTGTTAGGTTGCCAAAATGGCAACTGGACGGGAAGATTGTTGTCATAAAATAGCATTGTGCTGGGTTTTTTGTAGTCACCTGCTACAGGGCAAGTTCCTCTTCTGAAACTGCCCTGAAGACACCTGTGTCCATATGCACTGAGGAATTTACCAAGGGATTCAGGGCAGGAAACCTGACTGGGGCAGGAAGCACTTTCTCCTAACCAATTTACTGTCGTATTGAAGTTGCTTTTTGCCAAGTCGGTATCAAAGAGTTTTTTAATTTTTTTATTGCTGGCACCCTCAGAACGATCAGTGCAATCACAATTACTTTGACAGGCGTGCTGGAATTGGAGTAGGCAGAAAATGGCCTTAATGGGAATCTTTTACAAAGCAGCTGTTGGAGTGTGGTAACAAGACTCCGAATAAATGGCAGCTACATAACTTCCCCTAATCAGATTGGAGCAATCAGCTTGAAAAATTTTCCCATATGTTGAAGAGTGGAGCTTAGGCCTAGGGTTATGGCAAGGACACAGGCCATGGTAAGGTTACAAAGTCTGGCTACAATTAAACACTCACTGCAGAAATTGTGATGATGCTTCGGGGAGCTATTGCACTTTAGCCATTTGTAATTGCGCATTCGGAAATTACTCACTCCAAAATTACTCGGGGCCCAGTTACACAGTTTACAAACATATGTTCTCAGAGAGAGGGAAAAACATTATCCTTCCAATGGGCACCATTTATAGATTTGTTTATGGTTATTAACGAAATGCAACTTCATGAGATTGTTTATTAATAGTTGCATGTGATTTCTAGAGGTTCTGTTTATCATTAATTTAATGATTAAGGCACATTTCTGCCTAGCAGGGGCAAAACTGCAATTCTTGCAGTCTGTTAATGCCCTGGTTTAATGCCTCTCCTGTCAGCACTCATTGAGTAATCCAGTCAGAGGATTTCTCCTTAGTAGAGGTATTTCTTCTTAGTTCTTTACAGACTAAACTGTTCTTCTGTGGGTCGCATTATCTATGGCAGGATATGTGGGCTGGTACCTGATCTGTATATCAGTGCTGCCACTTCAGATATATTTTAGGGCTGATAAAATGTGAAAGTTAAGTAGGAAATTAGCATTGCACAAGCTGTGTAATTATACAGCTTTTTTATGAATTTAATGAAAAAAGACAAGGCCTTCAGGGTGTCTCTTTTTCTGGTAGTTAATTCAAGGAAATCTTCCATTGTCTTCCAAAGCCTACCCTTCCTGCATTTCCCGAGCCTGGGAAACAGTGAGGCTCAATGTGCTTCACAGGTCTAGAGAACAAGATGTACTGGTGAGTGACAGCACTAATGACCTTTCCATTTATTACAGGTTAAAGAAGAAGTGCAGGGCACCAAGTATGCTCCATGTGTGATGATCAGTGAAGCAACAGGAGGAGATAAGCTTCATTTTACAAAGTACAGCCCTTACACTTTTCATATGCACCTGGTCCTGCCCATGGTTTCAGCAAGACAGAGAGGTGCAGCAGTTGGTATGTTGTTTGGAGCCTGTTCTGGTACAGTAAGACCTCCAAACAATTGTACAAAGAATCTGGCATGTTACTCTATATCTGATGGGAGGCTCTAAGGAGAGAGAATTTTTTCCAGTGCTGTGGGACACTGGTAAGAGCTGCAGCGTTTTCTGATTATAAAATCGGATGCGAAAAACACACCAATGAAGAGCTACATTGTTTGCTTTAAATGGAGTAAATATTATTTCCCATGGTTTCATTTCTTTATTTTAACTTACAACAGAGGTGCAATTTTATGTAACTCGGGGAGGAACTTGGGAAAACTTTGCCCTCATGTGGGTGTCTGAAGCTAAATGAGTGATCTCCATACAGAGTTGGGAAACAGAACTTGGCTCTTTGAGAAGGCAGCTTAAACCTGCTGCTCAGAATGGATGTGTTTTTTCATTACAGCACATTTGGGGCTGGGATGACATCTCACAGTGTATGTGTTTTCCCATCAAAAAAGGGATTCCCTGTGAGTATCTGTTTTTCCCTTGGTCCATGTGTAAAATGCAGTATACTTACCCTTACCAGTGTTCTGTCAAATGCCATAAACTAATGTAAGATTCCACATTATGAATTAGAAGGTTTTGGGCCACACACAAGCACACACCCCACCTCCTGCCCTCCCTGACCTTTTGGCATTTGTTCTGCAGTGCATAGAGTTAAATCTGTCAAATTCTGTAAATATTAATTAGTTTGAATTCACTCATCAGGCCAAATATCTAGTTTTATCTCTTTTTCCACAATAATTTTTGAAAATAATTTCACAACCCTCTTATTCAAAAATAATTACTTCTAGGTTGTTTGTGTCTTCTCACACAGCTTTTTTTCCCCCTCCTTCTCAGTCTTTGGCTGAGATACAGTAGGTGGGCAGAAGCCCTTAAAAATCCTTTGACTAACAAGGTGGTTATCTATCGCTACACTTTTTATTGGAGACTGAAGCTACTAACTTAGCATTTCAGCTTCATATGGAAGTACATGTTGGGCAACAGAAGATTGTTCATGCTGTTTCCCGTGGAAACAGCATTGAAGTGCACTGCACTTCATCCTTTCATAGATGCATGCCAAGCTAATGTGAATATTCCTGCCAAGATTATATTTTTAATTTAAAATCTTAAACCAGAAAATCATTGGGTTTGTTTCCTTTTCTTTTTATCTTTCTTTGTTTTTACTGTTGTGTCAAGACATGAAGAAATGTGACTCAGATTTCACCAAAGTATCTTATCCCACTGTTCGGTAAGAAAATTCAATTTAAAAGGTTATTTATATTTTTTTGACTGTGCTTGTTTAATTTTCACCCCATTCTGATGCTAACACAAGAAAAGGGGTGGCATAAATAGTGAACACTTTAGTGTAGACAGCTTTCTGGCTCAGAAGCCATTTCCAGGACATGTTGAGCGCACAGAGCAGTGTGGAGAGCTTCTGGAGCCAGGCAGCTGTCTACACTAGGACTCACTCTCCTGTTAATACCAGGCTAGCGGAATCAGTGCCTCTTCAGATTTTAATCAAACTACCTGAAATGTTGCTGAATACTGTGTGAGCTGGGGGACAGAAGGACTTAAATTGTTTTCAGCACTGTTCAACCGCAGTCACTGTCGACACCGGTCGTCAGCAGTGAGTACTTTTCCTAGGGTACATGAGACCATAACATCCTCACAGCTTGAAAATCACTCCTTCTCACAACGCCCACACATTCTTCTTCATGTGGGATACTTTCTTGGGAGAAAAAAAGGGGGGGGGGGGAAAGGAAAAAAAATAAATATACAGTCCAAATAAAACAGATTATTGCATTAAAAAAACATGGCTATTCACAGGGGTTATAGAAATGTACTCATTTGTGAATTGGTTGCAAAGATTTGAAAGCTTAAAGAGACAGCCACAGCCTGTGGTTGTTAGACATAGGGATTTTTCTCTCCTTCCTAGAGAAAAGAAAACATTTATTTTCAGCTTAAAGATTGCTTTTGGAACTAAGCTGCAATTGTGCATATTCATTGAAAGAGAGCTGAAGGAGAGTGGAATTGTAGTCTGTCACCTGAGAATCCCAAATGTAAATTAAAAGCTCTTAGAAAGAAAGCATAACTATCCATCCTACTATCCATCACTGAAGTGTTAAGGTTAAAAAGGTATCCCCCCTGGTACCATGTCTAGTATTTGTGTAATGTGAGGAAAGTGCAGAGCTAGACCATAACCTGATTCTCGGGTACTTACCCACAGAAAGCTTTTCAACACCCTGGCTACGTGCCAACAGCAGAAAACAGGGCTATTTGTAGCTGAACAGGGCATATTGAGTGACAAAAGCAGAGCCACACATAGAGCTGCATGTGCTGCTCTTGTCTTGGGATCATTCCTCCTCCACCACTACCACTGGTTTTGCCCTGTCCCCAGATTCTCTGCCAAGTACTTATTGTAGGTCTTCCACCTGCATTTCCCAGGGTTCTTTAAATGACCCTCTGGTTTGTATGGGAATTTGGTGTGTCCCTTGGAGGGAAGGTAGAGATACCACCCATCTTGCTGAAGAAGGGGAAAAGAGAGAAAGAGAGAAAAGAGAGAGAAAGAAATAGAGAAAGAGAAAGAGAGAGACAAAAAGAAAGAGAGAGTGAGAGAAAGAGAGAAAGAAAGAAAGAGAGAAAGAGAGAGAGAGAGAGAGAAAAAGAGAGAAAGAGAGAAAGTTAATAGTGAAGAAATTTACGACTGTTTGGAATTCCACAGATTCAACCCCAGAGCTGCTGATTTTGTTAAAACTAGTGGGAGCCACAACCACAATTTTCTTTAAAGCTATCGGAAAAGCAAAGCAAAGCAAAATGGTGCTAAAAATAGTTAGATTCATAGACACATTGTCTACCCTGTGACTCCCACCAGTGAGAATTTTTTTTTCTTATTTGCACCCTTCCACAAATCAAATCAGTCCTGTAGGCATGGACATGATATATTTTACAATCAAGTAACAAGGGCCAACCACTTCTTAGAATGGTACATTTCCATGGTTTGGACAAGGCTTAAGGAATTAAACTACCAATGAAAATTAATCCCTGGTTGATCATAATACTTTCTGAAATGGTACCGAAGAGTTTTGCCTGGTCTACTGTTCTCCTTGCTTTTTTCCCCAAGCAATTCAAGGAAAACTTTGGCTACAAGAGATTAATCCATATTTCTTTATGTGATCCAACTTATTGTGGTTCAGTTTATAGTTTTACCCGAGTAACACCTGCTCGTGCAGGTATATCCTTTAAATTAAGGTATATCCTTTACCATTACAGCAGTGCCAGCTCCTACTGGCATTTTATTTAAAAAGCAGAAATATTAAAAACACATAGATATCTTAGTTTTCATCCATAGATCCTGTCACTCTGAAAAGATCTTGACAAGTAAACATATAGAAAATTGCAGTGCCTACAGGTCAGGAAGTCTGATGGTTGGTAATTGTGGAACAAAACACCTTCTCCAACGGCACAAATACCTAAATTCTTAAAGGAAAATCTGCAGATTTATTTGCCTAATTTCCACTTACATAAATGCAAAATGCTATTCAGCTCCTCAGATGACATTGGTAACTTGATGGTCAGCACATAAAGCATTTATTCAAATTGCTCAAATTTCTACAAAATGGAAATTGAAACTGCTTTCTCCTTTACAGCAATAGGAAAGGATGTTAAGTGAGGATTTTTCCACTAAGTTGTCCAGAGTCTTTAACATGTTAGTGTATCCTGTCTGTTTATATAATGTGTAGAACTATATTTCCCCTTAGTGTCCTCTTCAAATATCAAATTACCTCTGTGCTGTGTAACTGTTGGGGAAAACAAAGCATTAAGAAGCAAAATCTGTACCAAAAAAAAAAAAAAAGAAAAAAAAAAAAAGAAAAGCAGATTACCTCTGCTTACGAGTGAAGTTCATCTGCTTCAGGCTCTAGAAACACCACCATATCTCACCTGTCCAAGTAGTGTTTAGTGTCCTGTTTGGATCCTTGCCACTGAAGCGAGGAGCTGTTGCTTCTTTCATAAAGAGAAGGTTTCTCTATGGAGTCTTACTTATTTCCGTAGTCTTGAGTTTTTTCTCCTAGGAACAACCTGCATCAGTGTTATTTTGGAAGACTTTAGGAACTTAATTAAACTGAACAATGCAGGCAATTCTCACAGCACAAACTACTGTCTTGCCACTGGCAGCGCAAGGGAGTTTTTGTGGTTGGTGTTAGGAGCTGCAGTAGAGTTTTTGGCACCTGGACAATACACATATGGTCCTCAAATGTGTCGCCTTCTCCAGTCCTCTTTCAGTCATAGGGATTTTCCCATCTGGGACAACCACCAGGCTCTAGACCTCTGTCCTGGTTGGGAGGAGTAAGATCTTTACCTCTGCCTCTGTCACAGGGCAGTTCTTGGTGAAAGTGAAGTGAGAATAATTCGAGTGAAACCAGAGGAAAAAGATTCAGTCTCCCAGGTGGTGAAAACCTGCATAGCTGCATCAACATCAGTAGAGTCACATGCATTAATATAAGTTGGTTATCAGTCCTCGACAGCACTCTGTCCTGTGCTGTCTACCATGTAGGCTTTCACCCTTATTCCACCTCCTCTGAGAACAGAACTCATCTGCTAGTTGAATACATGCTTTTTTCCCTCTTTAAAACCCTGGTTTCTCTCCTCACTTCAGAGCAGTAATAACTTCAAAGGATTTACACAAGAGACACCAATGTTAGGCTCTGGTTGAAGCTGCTGACTTCAGCAAAGACACTGAAGGTCTTAGGGCTTAAGTTCTCTGTGCTAATATATTACTGATAATTCAATATTTACAGCTTGAGAGCTTGAGCTTCTTTTTTTTTAAGGAAAACAACACATACTTGTATCGTGCTCCAAAAGCTAACATCAAAATATTTCAAGTCTGACTGCACCTACGTGTTATCGATATACATCTTGAAAAGTAAGTAATTTTTGTAATACATTATCACTGATGGGAGAAAGGGCCAAATTCTGTTTTCTTGATGGCAGCTGATGCTCTTCTTGAAGTTAGCAGAACCATTCATTTGAGCCCAGGGAGAAGGGTTTTATTCCCCAGACACAAAATCTTACAGATTAGCAGAGCTCTAAGGGTTGTGAGTAGGCAAAATGGCTCCCTTGTGCACCGTGTGCCTGCAGGAATGTTTGAGCTAATCATGCACCCCAGAAAAATGTGCACTGAGACACCTGGCAGTAGGTGCAGAGGCAGCATGACACAGGGTCCACAGCACACATTCCTCCACATCCCCCACAAGTGCTGCACAGCAGCTGTAAAGGACAAAACAAAAATATTTCCTGTCCCTTTGGTTGACAGCCTTTCAGTCACAGCCTCCAGCAATAACTGGAAGTGTTATGGTGATTTTAGTCTTCACCTCACTGTCCAAGTGAATATCAGTCGGCGTGAGTTCATATAGTTGCCTGTCATCACCACATAGTCCCCTTTTTTTGTGATAATAATAAGCAAGGACTTGACAAGTGAGGAAATGGAGTCCAGAAATGAGAGGGCTGAAGAAGCCCTCAGAAGGTCCTTGCTCCATCATCGTTTCTCAGGGTGACTTTTCCTCACTGTAGGCACTGCACTGAAGGACCAACAGGCACCAGGAAAGAGTCTACCTGGTGAGCCTACATTTCTACAAAAGGGCAGTTGCAATACTAGCTGGAGTCCTGTTTGGCACCTCAAAGGGGAGTTGTGTATATACCTACTAGAAGGGTAGCAACATGCTTAGGTATGCAGTAACAGAGACTACATGTGCACCTAAAATTCAGGAGTTAAGTGGGCACTTATCATTACACAATCCTGTTGCCATCAGCAGCAAAACAGAATTATTAGCTTCCTCTTTTTATTTTTTAATTTACATTTTAATTCAGGCTTGCATTTTTTATTATTTTTTTTTCCCCTGACAGCGAGCTTTCTTTTTCCATTTTCTTTCAAAGCTACCTTAAGACAATAGGAATGTCACAGATCACACTGGGCAGAATTCAAATTGAGGTCTATGAGATGCTGCAAGCAACATTTAAACTTTGATCATCTGCTTGTCCAACTTCCTCTGTTATTCTTGATTTCACAGTGGGTGAAAGGAAAGTAGCCTGAGTAAAAAGTGCTTTGTGGAAAATATTTCAAAAAGCTCCATGTACAATTAAATGATGACTTTCCCATGCTAACTCATTTCCTAACCAGGCAATGACTGCTCTGCTAACAGAAATTTCCAATATTTGGGAGGAAGAGGCACCTTGCAAAAGGCTCATGTTAAAATTCAGTGTTTGGGAGCTAATTACTAGTCACAGGTTAATAATTCATAATAAAAAGCGTATTCACTGAATATACCTATCTGTTCACAGATTGTTTCTGAACAAACTGATTTTGTCAAATGCATTCATTATTTAAAAAAGCATTCATTATTCTGCAAGCTCTTGATCAGCATGCAGATTATGCCGTGTTCATCTATACTTAATATATTTTGAGGTGTGAAGTTGGGATTACATGATATACATTCCTGTGTCCTGGCTAGATGGGAATAGGCTTAGTTAAGCAAACACTTGAAATTACCAGTTTCTCTCTCCTCTAAATATTCTGTAGTCCCTCTGTATATATATTTGCTAAATAGCCACAAAGAACAACTACAAAAAAGGCATGAACTTAACTGAACCCTCCTCAGCCAAGAATACTCTGTTTTTTTGGTCACTGCAGAACTGAACTAAGGATTGTAATATAAAGCTTTTAAAAGTAAAGGGGATAGTGCCTAGTCAATGTAAGTCACAAGGTGAACAGTGAATACTTACTGTATTGATCTGATTATCAACTTCATCACAAAGAAGAAAGACAGAAAACTTTTTTTTTTTATTTTCACCCATGGTTTTTTTTAGTGGTTTTGTCAAGATTTACCTCCAGCCCTGGCAAAACAGTTATAAAGCCACTTCACTCTTCTACAATTTTATATATAACTTTAAAATATTTGCTCTGGCTTTTTACGAAAGAATAATTTTCCAATGCAGACATTATATGGTGTTCATATAAACATTCAAAACTCAAGTTTATGAATGGGAATCTGAAAAGGTAGATCCATGGTTTCCATAGCATAGAGACCCTTAAATTGTGGCTAATATTAAAATTCTAAAGTATCCTTTATTACTTACATATTGATGTTGAGATATGCACAAATGAAATTTTAATTAATTATTAGACACTCACAACATAAGTAAAAAATTGCCTGGGGAAATTTTGCTGAAATGAAGATGACATTAAAATGTCATTTTCATTAAATGAAATTACCTGTCATTAGATAAATACATGCTTTCTAATATTATCTGTACAATGCACAAACCTACCTTTTGCTTACTTAAGGAGAACAGATAACTCTTCCTTTTGGCTCATTTATGTAACATGAATCATATTATATTTGCTATACAGAGTTATAAAGTTCAGTAAAGGGACAGATAGTGAGACAAGAAGAGTAGGAAATGATCCAAATAATCATGAGTTAGTCCCCACGCAGAAAAGTCAGAAATGCAAAATTATCAGTTACATTAGCTGAAATCTGTAAACCAAAGAGTGCCAGAGAACTACTGTTTCATAGAAAGCTAGCAAACCCTGTGGCTGTGGAGCTATCAGCACTTATGATTACATTCTTTGCAAACAGTGAACCACCTAGAATTCTACAGAAATTCGGTAATAGTAAGCAAGTACATGTAGCATATAGTCCAGATGTATTTGTCTGTAAATCACACTTTTCTAGAGGAAAAGATCTTAGTACTTCTTAGAGTGCTGTTGGCCTAGAAGAGCCTACAACAGGGTAGAAGAGATTCATTCTCACCTTCAGGGATGAGTTGTAGGCAATAAAAGTACTGAAGACCACAGCTAAAACTTGCTCAACATTCCTCAGTGTGTGTTTTTGGCAAATTAAAAACATTTCTAAGTAATTTCTAACTCAAGTGTCTCTTGTGTGACTGCCTGATTTGAAATTACTGTGGACATGCAATGTGGTTTTGAGCACATGAGTGAGCGTGCTAAGTAGCAAGATTTAGAGCTTGCATACAGTTTACCAGGGTTAGAATGGAGAACATTGAACCACAAACCCTCAAACTGCCTAGCAGCTTAGTTATTTGCAAGGAGATTCACTTGTTGCCCCTTTAGTGGTTTGGGCCCAACATGACAACAAAGAAACAGCCACATGGCTGCTCACTTAAATCACCACCACCACCACCCCCCTCACAGAAACTGTGGGATGAGTAGGACAAAGCCCATCTAGAAACTCATGGGTTGACACAAAGAATAAGGAAGGTTCTTCACTGATTAAGGGCCCAGGCAAAACAGACTCAACCTGGGGAAAAATAATAATGTAATTCCACACTAATCACACACCCCCAGGACACAGACACACCCAGAGCAGGGCTTGCAGATGTTACCCCACCCCTCCCTTCTTCCCAGGCCCCAATCCCTTGGTTCCCGGTTTCTCTCCCTCCTTCCCCCCAGCGGCACAGGGGGACAGGGGATGGGGTTTAGAGTCACTTCACAGCCTGGGGGTGCCGGCTGCTCCTGCCTCCTCAGCAAGAAGGATTCCTGACAGTCCTGCCCTGCTTCCCCACGGGGTCCCTCCCATGGCACAGAGGCCTCCACCAACCTCTCCTTCCTGAGTCCTTCCCACCAGGTCCGGAGCTGCTCCAGCCTGGGCTTCCCACAGAGTCACGGGGGCTTCGGGAACAGCCCCCTCCCCTGGCCCGGGGGCTTCCACAGCTGAGCAATCAGAGCCCACTGGCAGCAAATCCTCTGGCCACAACATCCAAGTCCAGGGGCCAAGTTCCCCCCTCCTGGCGCCTTCAGGGAATGTCCCACCACGTTCCTCCATGAGTGCAGGGGCACAGCTGCCATCTCGCCATGGGCTGCAGGGACACTGCTGCTGGGGCACCTTCTCCCCCTTCTTCCTCACCAACCACCAGCACCTCTGCCCCTCCAGCTCAGCTCTTCTCCCTTAACTGCTCACTCTGCTCAGGTGTTACCTCAGCTCTTCCGTATGTTACTGGCAGAGGGGCCTCTCTTGTCCCTCTAATGGCTCCTTGGCTGGGTTTGGAGCAGGGGCAGCTTGTCAGCTTCTTCCCAGAGCCACTCCTGGGGCTCTTTCACTACCAAACCAAACCAGCACAGCCCCTCACTGCACTTGTGAAGGAGCTTTTATGAACGGGATAAGAAAATAAATGTTTTTTTCTGACTAAAGACAGCTAAGGAGATTCTAGGCTCAAATCAGCTAAAAGGGTGCTCATTTAAAAATTAAATACCGAGGCTAGGATGACAGAAGGGACACACATTCCAATACTACACATGACACACACAAAAAGATACCAAAAAATGTAAAGAAAAGCAAGCTTTCAGTTACTATATGGTGTCATCTGTTCACAAGCCAGAGGAGTCTAAAGTTTTCTTTGCTGAGGTAAAATACACTGCAACTAAAAGAGCACGAGGGGAGAGATCTATATTAAAAACTACTTCCCTTCTCTTCGAGTTACTACCAACAGAGAAGTACAATCTTTTTGATGCATGTGGGACCATTGGCCTTAGAAAGCTTAGGAGCAGAAGGCTCTACGGGCCAGGTATCAGTCTAAAGAGAATACAGATTTAATTATTCTGCACTATATGGAGTGAAAAACTGGGCTGTTAAAGAGCCTTTGAGCTTTGGAGGCAGGTGCTGAAGGATACGTGTAGCTAGTATTAAAACAATGTTAAGGTTTCCAAAAGATATTTATGGTAATCATCTGTCACAAACATTGCATCAGCATGAAGTCATTGGACATTAAATTTCTTTGTAGTGGTTAAAGGTGAATTAATCACCGAGCTGAAAGTTGGTGGTTACCCAGGTCTCTGAGAAAGGCTAGTTTATTAAATCAGAGAAACATGATGAAGATTCTAAAAACCTTAAAAATTATGGAAATAGCGCAAGAAGAGAAAGGCACACAAGGTATATGACTGAAAATACAAACTTCTCAAAAACAATTTCTTAGTTTACCTGAAAACTTGCATCCCATCTTCAAGAGGTCAATTCTATGTAAAAGTTCATCCTGGCTCAGAAATTACAGTAACTTTATTTCATATTTATATACAAATGCATATAACATACCACGTATATATTTATGTGCATAATTACTTTGTGCTGTATGTGGAATACATGTTTTCTGTCTAAGTATTTATATTTCTAATGAAGTGTGTAAGTGGTATAAGGTCATGTACTTAGGGACTAATAGCAAGAATTTCTGCTACGGACTAATCAGTTTCAAAGAAGAGGGAAGAAGAGAGACCCAAGGATGCTAATAAGACTGCAGTGAGATATTTTTCTGTCAGTTTGCTTCCCCTCTGCCTCCAGACCATTTTGTAATGCAAAACCCCAGGAGCACTATAGTAGAAGCAATTTTGCCATTTCTTATAGAAAGTCAGCTGGAGACAACCCAGGTACAGAGGTCTCAATATACTCAGTAAATTCATCTACACTGTTCCTCTAAAATGAACATAAGAAGAGAAGGGATCCATCCAGCCTCACCCTCTGTCTGCAGAAAGAGCAATGAGAGATGTAACACATGAGCTTGGCCCTTCCTGGCAGACCATTTCCCCTGCATTATCCCAGCTTCCACAATCATGGGATTAGGGTTATTAGAGATTCTCTTCCTTTGTAGTCCTTTTGGTACCTGTTTGTAGACAAGCTTATCATACATTTCCCTCTTCTCTTTCTCAGTCTGCTGGTACTTGTGCTTTCATACCTCCCTTAGGAGAAAGATAGTGGAGCTGACTATGTGGGATCCCAGGATCCCAACCTTTTTAATGTCCCTTTGGAAGGCATCTGCTCTTTTCCCTTCACTTCTCTTCCTTGCATCTCTCCCCTGTCACCTGCAACTCAAGTGTCTTTCCTGAGACACAGAGCCATGACTGCAGACACAGCACTTGCAGCATGGCATATCTCTGCTTAATACAGTAGAAAAATGTCATCTGCTTTGTTTTCAATGTTGCTGCCTCTATGTTTGCCACTGCACATAGAGATGATGACTTGGAAACCAGTCAGTGATGACTCCATGGTCACCTTCTTGAGCTGTGGCTGCCAGTTCTGCATTCAGCATCATGTAGGCACAGATTAATTTACTGTTCCCTCGGTTCACCACTAAAATATACCTTTTATACTGAAGTTCCTCTGCTACGTCTTAACAACTCATTCACCTTTCTGAAGTCTCCTTGGTCTCTGCTGAATAAAACTAGTGCTAATACTGATCCCTTAGGGAGTCTACCAGTGAAATTTCTAAACCCTGAAAAATGACCAGGTGTTTGATGAGATTTAAGTCCATAAAAGAACTTTTCTTACAGTCCTGAGGGAACTCAGTTACTTTAACAATCTTGATGTGGAACCTTATTGAAGTCTTTTTAAAGACTAAATATGTTGCCTGCCCTGGCTTTTTTTAGTCTGTGTGCTCGCTGACTCCTTCACAGAAGTGCCTCAGGTTGGCCAGGAAGGATTTCCCTTTACAGAAGTCATGCTGAATCCACCTAGCACTTTCCAGGGCACTATGCTAATCCATTTCCTCAGAGATCCTGTTCATCATTACAAACCAAAAGGGAACAAAAGTCAGATGGTCACCAATTTCCAAAATGAAGCCTTCATATGTTTGTAACTTACCAGGTAGATAACATTTATTTTTCTATACTGTGGGACCCAGGAGTACCTCCTCACTGCTTTGCTAGGGTGCATACTATGGTTGCAGCTCGACTTCATTCCCACCATCTCTCCACGATGTTGTTGATGCACAAACAACACCAAAACACTAAGAACAAAGGAGGACGTGCGGCATAATTCCTCAGTCACAACAAGGATTGTGGTATACAACACAAACAAAAGCTGCCCCATTGGACCACTACTCCTGTGCCTTGTACTCTGGAAGAGAAATGATAAGGAAGCAATATCACAGGAGATAGGGAATGCAGAAAAGCAGAGTCCATGTAACAGTAATTCAGAACCAGAGTTTCAAAGTTTCAGGGGAGAAGAAAAAGGATTAAAGGGTCTTGGGTTTTTTCTAGGGTGCAGTGAGTGAAGGAGCCATTGTCATTTCACTGCCTCACATCACAGTCAGCAGCAAAGCCACTGGTCAGCCACAAGTGCACACAAGTCAGCCATCTAACCTCCAGGAGTGGCAAAGGAGAAGCCCTGTGCTGCAAAGGACCTGAAAATCAACATTACTCCAGAAAGAAAACACTGGGCTGGTCTCTCTTTCCAGCAGAGGTTGATGGGACCTTCTGGCTAGTTTCTGGGACCCTACAGTGCTTCCAATTTGACACTGTGGGAAAGTCATCAACATCCAGCTAGCCCTCTTGGTACTATTACATGCTACTCATTCTTCCTGATACTAGTAATACTGTCAGGAATGACTGGAACTGGCTAAAAGTTATATAAATCAAAAGATAAAGGAAATTAATGATAATATGTTTTAAATTACTCAAGTGCAAACTCTTTATTAAACTCAAAAAATAGACAGACTGGGAAATCAGCCTAAAAGAAGAAATTGTTCAAGAAAGTTGGTAGATATTTGAAGAAAACTATGTGAAAGTCAGAAGATTAAGCTACAATTGTGATGAGGAAAGCTAAGAAAATCAGTTAGCTATAGCAAAAGACCTTCAAGATACACAAAAACAAGTGGAAAACACATGAAAAGTGGGAGGATCTTCAATGAAGAACACAAAAAAATGGAAAGATAAGCAGCTAGACTATAGATATAAAGGAAAGATAAAAAGGAAATATCAGTAGCAAAGGACATAAAGAAAATCATTACTATAAGAGAAAGACTTAGGAAAGAGTTTACTTTTTAGTAGGAAACGAAAGATCTCAAGGTTTTCTAGACTAAAGAAATTGTTCAAAGATTTTTGCCTTGACCAAAATAGCCATCATAAAGCTGGCATCAGTGGCAGATGTAAGAATCTGTACTGGAAAGAGCAGTCAGAATACAGTGTGATAACTAGCTGCTCTCCACTTTTCTGAACCTGTGAGTTTCCACAAAGGATGCTCAGAAAACTGAATGGAGCGGGTCCAGGATCACTTCTTGGAGAATTCTCAAGAGTTTATCAGAAAATAAAAAGTATAGTGCCTATATAAATATATATATATTATTTAAAGGCAAAAAAGAGGAGTCTAGAAACTACAGATTCACAGAAAATCTAACAGAACAAGCAGTTTTTAAGCTGATAATAAGTAAATAAATAATAGGCATGCCTGAATTACTAAATAAATAAATAAATAAAGTTGCCCTTTTTTTCTTTTTGTGACAGGTTTTTAACTTATAGGAAAAGTAGATTTGATCTATCTACCTTCAGTGACTCTTGTTTACAGGTGATTTTGTGATCAAGCCAGGGAAATGTTAGAGGTAAAATGTATTAGATGGGAAACTTCACTGCAAGAGAAATTATAAACTCCCTACTGTCAAATTGGAGGTTCTGAAGGGGTCTGTCTGGAGTCAGGTACTGGTGAATGTTGTTTTTAATGACTGTCATAAAATAATAGAATGTATTCACTGAGTCTTAAAATTCAACCATCTGGGTAGGAATGTGAAATGTTGGAGGTCACAATTAGAACTATAAGAATTCTTAGGGGTGAAGAAGCTGACCATTCTGCTGTGTTGAAAGAGGAGCCAGTGAGGGAGAAGACTGGTCTAGCTGCAAAGGGGCAGGCCATTCAGGATGGCCACAAAAATGTTGTGAAGCTATGTAGGGGGAGAATCAGAAGGGTCAAAGCCCAACTAGAAATCAACCCGACTGCAGCTTTCAAAGACAACAACACTTCTATAAATACATTAGCAACAAAAGGAGGACTAAGGAAAACGTCTATCCTTTATTGGATGCAGGGGGAAACATAGTGGTCAGGGATGAGAAGGCCTCAAAGAAGTACTTAATGCCTTCTTTGCCTCAGTCTTCAGTAGCAGGACCAGTTGTCCCCTGAGCTGGAAGACAGGGGTGGAGAGCAGTCTGAAGCCCATAATCCAAGAGGAGATGGTTAGCAACCTGCTGCATCACTTAGACATACACAAGACTATGGAGCCAGATGGAATCCACACAGGGGTATTAAGGCAGCTGGGAAGAAGTGTTCACCAAGCCACTTTCCCTCATTTACCAGCAGTCCTGGCTAACTGGGGAGACGCCAGTAAACTGGAGATTGGTAAATGTGACCCCCATCTACAAGAAGAGCCCAAAGGAGGATCCAAGAGGATCCTGTCCGTCTGACCACAATGTCAGGGAAGGTTATGGAGCAGATCAACTTGAGGGCCTTTATGCAGCACATGCAGGATAATCAGGTGATCAGGCCCAATCAGAATGGGTTCATGAAAGGCAGGTCCTGCTTGACAAACCTAATCTCTTTTGAAAAGGTGACCCATTCAATGAATGAGGTAAATGCTGTGGATTTCATTTACTTGGACCTTTCTAAGACCTTCGACACAGTTTCCCACAACATTCTCCTGGAGAAACTGGCCATATATGGCCTGGACCAGTGTACACTTCACTGGGTAAAAAACTGGCTGGATGGCTGGGCCCAAATTGTTGTGGTGAATAGAGTCAAATCCAGTTGATGGCCAATCACAAGTGGTGCTCCCCAGGGCTCAGTGTTGGGACCAGGTTTTTTTTTTAAACATCTCTATCTATTATCTGGATGAGGAGATTGAGTGCACCCTCACTAAGTTTGCAGACAATACTAAATTAGGAGGAAGTGTTAGTCTACCTGAGGTAGGAAGGTGTTACAGAGGGACCTGGACAGGCTGGATCAATGAGCTGAGGCCAGTTGTATGAGGATCAATAAAGCCAAGTGCTGAATCCAGCACTTGGGTCACAATAACCCCAGGCAATGCTGCAGGCTTGGGAAAGAGGGGCTGGGGAGCTGCTCAGAGGAATAGGAACTGGCAGTACTGATTGACAACTGGCTGAATATGAGCCAGCAGTGTGCCCACACGGCCAAGAAGGCCAATAGCATCTTGACTTGCATCAGAAATACTGGGACAAGGGAGTGATTGTCCCCCTGTGCTGGGCAATGGTGAGGCCACACCTCAAACACTGTGTTCAGTTTTGTGTGCCTCACTAGCAGGACATTAAGGTGCTGGAGCAAGTCCAAAGAAGGGCAACAAAGCTGGTGAAGGGTCTAGGCCTTATCAGAAGTACCTGAGGGAACTGGGGTTGTTTAGCCTCTAGAAAAGGAATGCTTTCTATAACTAGGCAACTGGGGGAATGGAGCATCTCTCTTATGAGGAAAGACTGATACAGCTGGGATTCTTTAGCCTCTAGAAGAGAAGGCTGAGAACATATTTATAAGTATCTAAAGGTGAGTGCAAGGAGGATGGAGCCAGACTCTTTTCAGTAGTTCCCAGTGACAAGACAAGGGACAACAGGCACAAGGAACATAGGAATTTCTATTTAAATATGAGGAAAAACTTCTTTACAGTGAGGATGACAGAGCACTGGAACAGGCTTCCCAGGTAGGTTGTGGAATCTCCTTCTCTGGAGATATTCAAAACCCACCTGGATGCAGCTCTGAGTAATGTGCTTCTCATCTACTGCCACCCCCAAGTCCTTCTCCTCAGGACTGCCCTCCAGCCATTCTCCCCCCAGCCTGTGTTTGTGCCTGGGGTTGTGCCGACCCAGCTGTAGGACCTTGTACTTGGCCTTGTTGAACTTCATGAGGTTGGCACTGGCCCACCTCTCCATCCTCTCAAGGTCCCTCTGGATGGCATCCCTTCCCCCTAGGGAGTCAGCCACACCACACAGCCATTAACCACAACTCTCTGGGTGTGGCCATCCAGCCAATCTCTTATCCACCGACTGATCCATCTGTCAAATCCATGCCTTGTCAGTTTGGAGACCAGGATGTCATCAGAACACCATGTGGTTTCATTACATAAATCTTTTAACATAACTTGATAAAAAATACTGCCAAGTATTTTGTCTTATTAACTAGCATTATATATAGATCTATGTATACCTATGTTATGTATTGTTACAGCTCTCTGATCACCTGAAATAACTCTCAGTTTGGTGGGTCACTACTGGTATGCTGGGCAGACTCATTGTCTTAGTGCCTGTTCCATGTTTCTTCTAAAAAATAGCTTCTTCCTGTTGTTTTTTTTTTACTTACTGTACCTTTTTTCTTCATTATAAAGAAGTAGAGATTGAATGCAGTTTCTTCATGAAATGCTCTTAGTTTTTCTGAGGCTCTGGGTCTGATTTTGACATCTTTTCCACCTTGGACTGATCTATCAACTAAACGATAAAGAGGGCTTTAAATCTGAATGTATGAATTCGCCACAGGGATGTTAAACAGACTTTTTGACCTACGACTGTAAAATTCTATGTATTGTTATACACCTCTCTGTGGGACCGTTTGATCACTTTATTATTTATAGATTAAAGAACATTGTTGCTAATTAATACTGTTCTAATTGTTGGCAGTGTATACGTGCCTGCTTTGATGTTTTTTTGATCCTGTATTTTGGGGATTTCACTTACTACTTTTTTTGGATGATTTGGGATTTTGGAACCTGTGTTTTCAAGCCCTTGTTTCATTTTCTTATTACTGAGGTCTCCTGTTTTCTAACTTCTTTGCTTCTCATAGTACCATTCCTTTTTCTTTTTAATCAAGTCTTATGAAATGGGGCAACCCCAATTAATTCCTCAACATTATATGAGTAGATTCAATTTTCATTTGTCTTTTGAAAAAATGGATTAGTATAAAGGTTAATACTTTGCTACCTATATCACATTAGCCTTGTATTGTACCTTGTTAGGAAGAAAAGCTTACCAGTTAATGCAATACAGGGATTTTAGGCTAATCATCAGGGGCAAGCTAGCAGTCTGCTAATATTTAAGTTTTTTCAGAGACAAAGTAGTTCTACAGTCTCTTGGATGCACACTTGTCATATCTAGTACAGCCACAAAACTGAAATGTCTCAGGATCTGCCAGAAGAACATTTGAGCACATAAGGTCAGACTGCATGGTTGTATTAGATCCTACTGATGTTAAAATCCACTAATGGTGGATTTTTTAATGTTTTGATCAGAAACCTTTTGGTTTAGCATGTTACAAAGTTGTTAAGTTACTAAGGTATATAGTTACTACACAGAACTTTGCATTGCAATTATTATTACGCTTATTAAGTAGTGTGTTTCACTAATTTGGTATGAACAACATGAACTAATTGAAACACTGTTGTTGGCTTCCTTTTTTTATTCTTTAATGGTCATCAGAAATTTAAGCTTTTCAACAGAAAAAAATAATTTCTGGATTCATGGTAAAATTCTACAACTGCAATTCAAAGTTAGAATTCATATTCATTACAAACACAATTTATAGATATGTATATAGAACATAATACCACACTTTAAAATGTATAAAAATAATTGTACAGAATGTTTCAAACAAGAATATTATGAGGAATTAGGCAGACAACTGCAGTTAAGTTATAATTAGTTCCATTGTGAGTTTCAGCTTCAAAGAAACCCAAAACTTCTAAGAAAAAATTCAGCTGACTCTACCAAGCTTTGCCTATATGCTATGGCCTAGATCCATGAAAAGAATTAGGAGTCTAATAGCAATTGTAAACATCTAAGTCAAAAATGTAGATCTTCAAAACCCCAGCTGAGCTACTGCCTCCCTAGGTAAAGACAGTTATCTTCCCATGGCACCTAAATTTCTGCTTATAATGTTCTCTAGATATGTCAAACCACATCCACAATCTCAGGTATATGTCTCTATTAAGCATTAGGAAAAAATGTATTTGTACACCAAACTGTAACCCTGAAAAGGGTTACACTGCCACCTGACCTGGCAGGCACTGATCACAACCAAACAATACTCTTTTGCTGCGTAGTTTCTGCAGAAAATGTACTTCTATCCCTGCAAGTGCTCTAAGATACCTGAGCTTTGATCTTAGTCGTGACTCATGCTTATGCATAACCAGTATCCAGAACCTTGTTGTTGACCAGTTACATTTTCTGACAGTATGTCTGCACTGCTAACTAAGAGGTCAAAGGAATCACTTAGTTTGTAGCCCACACTGATTTATTGTTAGCAAGTTCCCTGCCTCTGCTTCCGACCTCTCCTAGTACCTTTCCACCAGGCACACTGGATTTCATGCAAACATTTCTGAGTCCTACCTCATCTCACACTGCATACAAAGTTAGGTCATCTAATTCAGACCTGAGGATCCCATTAAAGACAATAGTCACACAGTGCTAGGCAACTATACCTTTGATTTGCCTTTTGACCAAATAAAAAACCTGTATTCCCCTTTTCTTCTCACTCCTTGAAATCCCATGCAGCTTCTACCAAAGCGAAAAAACAAGTTAGGGGCAACATGAGAAACTTTAACGAAGCAGAAGTCACGTGAGTTTGTGTTTTATTTCCTTCACACAGATCTGCAGATGATCTGCAGAAACAGTGGAAGTGGTAGAAAGCAAAGGAGAAACATCAAGGGAAAAGTGTGAAGTCTTCATCTCAGAGAATAAAGTCTAGAAACTCCCATCTATTTCAAAGACACAGAATTTCATTCCCATTTTTATTCCATTCCATTCCATTCCACATCCATCCTTCAACATGTTCATCTCTTTATTACCTTCTCATTCCAGAAATCCGTGTTCAGATTTTTTTGCAGGTATTTTCGTGGGGTGCATCTACTCAGGCCTAAATTGCCAGAGCAGTTTCTAAAGTGCCCTTCTATTTGAGTCAGTGCATGAGGGAAACACGAAAGCTCTTAGTTTCTGTGGGAAGTGGAAGTCCCATGACAGTTAATGGTATTAATGATTCATGTTTTCGCTTCAAAAATGGTCTCTAATTTCCACTTCTTTATGTCTAGAAAGTAAGTTCAAATGAAATACTTAATTTATTTCTTTTTTTGGTGCAGAAGAAAAGGGCTTGCTTATCTTTTAGTGGGGAACTTTGATAGCTGGTTGTGCTCTAACAGAAATGGAATTTAACTTTTTTCAACATTACACATTACCTTACTGACACCAGCAGTTCTTCCAAAATAACAACTAAAGTTTGAGCCTTTTCCCAGACAATGGAGTTAACAAATGGAAGGACTCCAGCTGAACTCTATTCCTATTGAAGCTTATAAGAAAACTGTTAGAGAGGTTAATAACAAAGAAGCTAGGCCAGTGTTGAAGCCTTGCAGACCTCTTACTTACACAAAACTTTCATTTATCTGATTTTACCTATAAAAATGGGAAATTGTCTTCATATTTTGAACTTTCAGGAATAAAGCTCCTGTTTCCAATGCAGCAAAATTCATAAAACTGCCACCTCATCTCCTTTGCTTACCTAACTATTCCACTCATAGTCTTGTTATAATTTGGAGAATTCTCAGAATGGCTTAAATTAAAATCTTTCACATTTTAATTTTTTTTTTTTAAGTAAAGAGGAATACACAGGCTTTTCTAGGCTAAACCTTGTAACTATTAAAACATCAAAGAAAGATGATGAAAGAGATACAAAGATAGTATATGTAAACGCCACCAAGTGATCGTAGGTTATAAGAGGAATTTAGTATAGCAAAGATTTGGAATTGCCAATTGAGGTTTAAAAAAAACCTGAACCACTGAAATCTTGCCTCTCGATTCACTAAGGAGCTTTAACTATGTATTTCCCTCTAGAATCCTTGGAAGTTGCCTAAATACATCTCTGCCTCGCTTTCTAAATTTGGGGCTGGTGTGCATCCCCAGCATACACACGGTGTGAGAGGTGGCCTGGGCTCCCCTCTGTGGTGTGTTCCTTTCACCACCAGGTCCCCAAAAACCTGTCCCCAGTGGTGCTGTAAGAGGCTAATGTTCACCCAAGGTAGCCACGTACCAAAAGATGCCTGTGTTTCTTGAGATCCTCTTCCTGCCCCTGATCTTGCAGGGGAAATCAATAGAAATCTGCTGAGGGTAAACTGAGCAACTTCCAGCTCTTAATCCTACTCCTACTCCTCCACCGTCAGGCAGTCATCAATCATTTTTCCACCTCACTCAAGGCCAAATTCCACTCTGATGTGCATTTGCAAATTCCGTTGACGTCAGTGGTTACTGGTGTACCAAAGCAGAATTTAACTCTTCATATAGTTTTCTTCACTCCCTGAAGGTCCTTTTTGCCTTTCCTGAGGCAAGAACTTTTCCCTAGTGTTATATTTAGGTTTAAGCATTGTAAAACATTGAAAAGGCTGGCACTGCCACTCTCAGGTATCACATCACTGAGCTGTATGCTTTAAGACTTTCTAACATTGATGGAAACCTCCCTGCATTCCTGTTGTGTTTGGTATGAGGTACCCTGAGAAGCAACAGGGTACACTGGCAAAAAGTTCCCAGAAGCTTCAGGGGGGGGGAGGGGAAATAATAAAAATTAATAATAATAAAAAAAGATGGAATCTCATACCTTGGAAATTTTTAAAAGATAACCAGGGATAATAATCTTTTTAAAGGAAAAAATTTACATTCAGCATTTCTAGGAACCTTGCAATAAAATCTCAAGGGTCATTAGGGACTAGGCTGTTTTTCAAAAAGCTCACTTGAAGTGTCTAATATATAGGCTAGGAACTAAATTATTTCCTGAGCACTTAGTTCCTTGGTGTATTTCTGAGGGCTAGGATGAGTCCTGATGAATCCATAGGAGTTTTAGAGACAGATATATTCTAGTCCTGTGAGTCACAAATTTGTTTTGTTGGAGTCTCTTTTCTCAAGCAAGAAGAGAAAATGCTCTTTAATTTCAAAAGTGGGAAGTGTCCTGGCTAGCTTTTTTATTCACTCTCAACAGCCCAATTTATCATTGATTTAACAATTTCAAATAACATTTGGAATCGACTCTGGGTTGTGCAGCTAAAATGGGAAGATGCTGTTAGTCTTCAGACTTTACTTATTCCTACCAAGAACACTACCAGCTGGTAAAAGGTTGTCCTGTAGAGTTAGGTTACCAGAACAAGTCAGGCTTTCCCCAGGATGGTCTCACATATACTCAGAGGTCACAAAATATTTTGTAGGGCATTGTCAGTCTCAGGGAGAAAGAAAAGAAAGGGAAGAAATGGAGAAGAAAAATAAGGATTTGGTCATTCATGGCTCCCTTCAAGATTCTGGATCTCTTCTCTTCACACAGCTTTCTATTAGCTGAACCTGATTCAGGGCCAACCACTGAATCCTCACACTGTAGGCAGCAGCTCAGCTGCACAGTAGTATCTTTACATCTGTGCCAGCTAGGGTTATTACTGAGTTTTATAACTTCTGCTATAAATAAAGCCTTGTCATCTAAGCATTCAATTTAAATACCTCTCAGTTTATTTTTGAACACTGGAAGTTAATAATAAATATCATCTTTGTTTTCTAATTTTTTTACTGAGTTGATTTAAATGCTCTTGACAGCTCCAATCCAATCCTCCCATCCAAGCTGACAAGCATGACATGCATCTCTGCATACAAGCTCTCAATTATGCATAATCCAATGTTTTCTAGGGTTTTAATTGAATCACTAGTCTCAAACTTGTTATTTTTAATTTACAACATTTGATTTCTGACACCGGCCCCTCTATGTCATAAATTATGCAGGCAAGAGCCTTAGTTGTGTGGGTGATTAAAAAAAACTAATTAGGCATGATTAAAAAAAAAATAAAACGGAGACCTCTTAAATATGTGCATGTTACCATGTAAAAGAGGCTTATTTCACTGGAAATGCCTGGGTGATTTTTTATTTTTTTTAAAAGAGATTATGTTCAGTTCAGTACAATTTGATTGATTTTGACAGAAATGAAAGAAAATGTAGGATTTTTTCTTCCTGCATATATACCAGAAATTGCATTACATGGCCCGTTGATGTGAATTTCTCCCACAGCTCATTGAATGTAATTTTGTTAAGTGGGCAGGAAAATGAATATGAAGAAAACTGAATAGAATCCAACATTTTCCTTGGCACCAGCAGCAAACCTGAGACATGGCATATATAGATATAAACATATGTATATATAAACACATGAGGTACAATTAGAAGTATTAAGCTTTTATGCCTCAGCTAATAACAGCAAGAAAGAATATGTGCAGAATATTAAAGACCAGTAAAAGGTAGATAGCAGAGGAATGATGTGTCTACAAAGGCTGTACCACTGCAGCAGCAAATTAAAGGAAAATAATGTGTTTCGCTTAAATGGATTTAAGAAGTTACAATTGTTCTTGCTACATGAACTTGCAGATATTTACCATTATTATTCACTAATATCTTAAATCTGGCTATTTTAAATGCACTGTGTTGAAAAGAACATCATCTTCTCCATTTTGAATGTGCTTTTTTCCCCCAAAAGATCTAGGGAAAAATGGGGAAGAATCTTTGCTTCCCTCCAGCTGTGCTACATGATCTCTCTGTTCTGAGCCTCAAGTCTGTGCACCACGGACATGCACAGTACAGCTGCTCTAGCCCATTCAATCAGGTTGTGATAATATGAATCAGCTAAGGGGCTGCTTAAACAGAAACTTCCAGTTCAGGACAGAAAAGCTACTTCTACTCAATGTTGGACCTGCACATAAGTTCCAGCAGTGCTGCTCTTCCACTCACATGTAACCATATGCTTCTGCAGTTTGCTGGATTAGGACCAAAGACTAGGATGGAGGTGTCTGAGGAAGAGCTGGCAGATTTGTTAGTCCTAACACCCTTAACAGCTTTAAAAGTTCATGGTGGTGATTGAAAATCCAGGATGATTGGCTGTTTCTCGACAAAATGCACTTTGAATTCTGGAGCTGTGATGACATTTCACCTGTGTCCATGGGAAGGAAGGCATTTCACAAGAACATTGGTCTTTTCCATTGCTGATACCCCCAGAAATATGGCACTGAAAATCTGTGCTCCTTTCTCTGCAAGGAAGCCCCATCAGAAAGAAGACAATGATGTGGAAAGGCCTGTGGGGAGATCACAATGGAAAGTCGAGCCCATGTGGTTTTCTGACAGTGGGCAAAGCTACTTAGGCAGTTCTTCACCGACATTTTAAGACCCCCAACAAGCCATAAAGCTGCTAATGAAAGCAAGAAAATATACCATACCTCAGCTAAAGTCATTCTGGAGTGGCAACATGAGACAGATGAGTCCTGAGAGACTGTGACAAGTGGGAGTCGTGAAGCACCACGGGTCTTTGCACATCCTCTGCAACAGTGTCCTCAGTAAGGCTTTCTGCTGCTTCAGATGGTTAGGAGACACACTGCAAGTCAAAGCTGATGATATTTGGTTCTTTGTTGTTTGTTGTTTGTTTGTTTGTTTTTAAAAAGAGATGCTTGCTAATGAGCTATGAAGAAAACTTAAATGTTTGTCCATGTATTTTAATTGATACCCAGACAGCTTTTATTTGGATCAAGAAATGTGAGTGCTTGGACACAGGAAAAAAAAAAAAAAAAAAAAAAAGAGATCTGATATCACTTCAAAGTGATCCTCCTGCAAGTCCTGGGAAAGCTTTGGAGCATGCCCTGGCAATGGAATTGGTGATAAACCATGAGAACAGGATGACACCATGCTCATACTTTTCAACTTTTCTTACCTGAAGGCCTGTCTGGACTGGCCAGAGATCTGTTTTAAAATTTTGAAAGGATTTATATGATCCTAAGGAGAAATCAGCTGAAAAACTGAAAAGCTATCAGCAATCTCAAATGTTAAAAGAGATACCAGACTACAAATATGGAAGGTAGCATAGATATATTATATTCCCATTTACATGTTTTCCTATCTACCTTTTCATTCTGAATTTTGTGTTCAGTTACTGTGCACAGTCTTAAAAGCTCAAAAGAAATGCTCAATACTTTTACAAATCCAGATTCTGCTTCCAGGGAATTTCCTAATGTAAATAGTTTTAACCAAAACATTTATTTTTTTTTAACTTATAAAATCCAAAGTTTCTCTCAGAAGAAAGAAATTATGTTTCAGACAAGGTAATTAAAGATCAAATAATGCATTGTCATAAAGCTTTTCCACCACTGTGGTCAAAATGGTTATAAATCTTCTAAGGTCTGTATTATAGTTGGCCTTTCCATTAAAACACAAGGATAAGTAGAAGAGTCAAGGGAGAAACAGCTTCCTTCTCTTGGGTATCCTGCTCTCAAAAACTTAAAGAAACAAAAACAAAACAGCAGAAGTGTTATAAAAATACTGGAGTTTGTGGAGAACTTGACAGTGGCCATAATTTTTTACAACATCCTTCAGCCAGAAACTCCTAAAATAAAAACAAAACTTAAAAAAACCCCAAGGCTTAAGACTGTATCAGCTTCAAACTTTTACTATAATAGGCAAACACACATTATATACAGTTGTTAATAAATCTGTCAGGTACTTAAACTAGATAGCTTTGTAATTCCAGATAGTCTTTCTCAGTACAAATCCTGTAATAATTGGAAACATTTCTCTAATTTCTCTGTGGACTGTTTCTACTCAAATGTTCTGTTTCCTGTTTTTTCCTTCAGCATAAATAACTCTTCTCCCTCTCTTGTCTTTACCGTTTGGATGTACTTTAGGACAGCTGTCCTACTTCCTCTCCGTTTTGCTTTTGCCAAATATGTTTAGTCTGTTCCTCCCTCTTTGGCTGAAACAAATATTCAAATGGCATAAATTACATAATCTGAATTTCTGCCCTCTTATGTATGTCCTAATATAAATTAATACGTATATAAATAGTATACATTAATATATATAGATATAGACAGAAATATCTATATAGTGTGTGTATATATCTAATATGTGTGTACATATATATATATATATATACACACACAAAATACCTTTTTCTTTTCTCTCAACACTTCCTTTTCTAGCTCTACATACTCCTGATTTCTGGTAATTTTTATTTAATCTCTTTCGCCAGGATTCATCTCAATCAAACTGAGATGTCTCCAGTTCCATGTATTTAATCTGAACTAGTTACCCTAGGATGCCTTTATCCCTAATGGAGATAAAAAGATGCTTTTATGATGTGGTTATGACCTCTTCCATACTTTAGCAAAGTAAAGGAATTCATGGCTGAAAAAAATGCTTGATTCTCTCTTACTGCAAAAAGAGTCTAGTGTAACTGACCCAGGCAGACACATACATCACAGACAGCTATATTTGGCCAGAATCACACCACCCAACAACATCCTGGCCTTTCAGACACAGCCTTCTTCAGTCAATAATTATTTGGGAACCTTCTGAAGTTCTCTGCTTACTTCCAGTGCTTACTGGGGATAGATATAAATCCAATTCTCTTTGGACTTGTTCTCCACAGTGGTTCAAATTCAGTTCTCATTTCCTCAAAACAAACCTGTCGTTGAAGATGAGAGAATAAAAGAACACTTTTCTTCAGTTAGCCTAGAACTTGGAACCAGGAATTCACTACAATACTAGTTTCCCCTCCCTACTAAGAAGTATTCACCTGTGTGAGAAGCTTTTCTATAAACCTCTGAATAAAACAGATGATTGTTGAAGTTCTTAAGCCACAGACCCATGCTGCTACTTCTTTCGTGGCATAGACAAGAAGGATGCATATGTAAGAGAACCCACATATAATGCATGTGTCAGTAATATCCTTACATTTAGGTTTGATTTCCAGAAGGCAACACTGCTCTGAAATCCCATGGCTCCTGGTGTGCAATTTCTGACACCTGGCTCTATTGAGAGGTGGAATAATCAGTTCACATGATAAAGCTGTAGATATCTACCCATTCTTTCATGTGGGCTCAAAATCACTCATGGGACAATTTTATAGGAATGCATTTGTTTCTGAGGGCTAAACAAGATAGTGAATAAAGACTATCCATATCCAAATCTGTCAGCTGGAGCCTTCTGAGTGAGACCAGTTTATTCTATTGAATTAAATAGTCAGTGCATGCAAATTTCTAGTGGTAGGATTGACACCCATTTCTGTGCCACATCTGGTCCTTGTTTTTTTACCCACCTATTTCACCATGTCTTCAGCTGTTGGCCTGCTATTACATTCTGTACAGCATCTAGCACTGGAGTTTTAGATTTCCTAAGGCCTCTATACAAGTGGTAATGTAAATAACAGAAAAGAAGTTAATTTACACTGAAAAATCCAAAGAAAAATGTAACTATATTAGAAGATTTCCGCTGAGTGTCTGCAGTTTGCTCTTCTCAATATTTTTGCTCTTCTAAAAATATATCGTGGCATTCTACAGTGGAGATAAGGAAGGTGATGTTCAGTGCCAGTGTAAAGAAAAAATACGAAGAACAAATAGGATCTGTGTCTACTTCAGGTCTGTGTTTCACCTTTTCCTGTGATCTCACCTATACTAGGGTTGTGGCATCCAAATCTAATTATTGTCTTCTAGTAAAAGTTGTTTCCTCTTCCATGGTGCCAGGCATTTATTTGTCCCAGGAGCTCAGTATTCAGATTTTGTTCTCTGTATGGTAACATTAACAATGAACTGTCATTTCAACCAAGAAAAAGCAAAAAAGGTTGGCCAACATAAATAACAATAAATACAACCATGAATTCTGATAAAGATTAACTAACAGACCTTTCTCTCTGCTTCTTCAGTGAGAATTTGGGCACCCACGTTACTGTTACTTAAGGACATATTAAGGTGAAGTCCATTCTAAAGGAAATGCTATCAATCCTAACAGGTATTTCTTTTCTGTGATGAGAAGGAATACTGTGGCAGCTAAATTCTCTGAATCGCCTGAGTTATTCTGGAATAAATCACCCACAACTCCAGAACATGTTAACTCTGTAAACCTGTCAGTCATGATCAGCAAATTGTTAAACATTAGAATACAGAAGAGCATGGCTTTGATACACAAGCCCTTGATATAGGTGCTGCAACTTCAACACCAAAGATGTATGGTTTCTGCAAGCATGTGAGATGAAATTTTATACCAAAAAGCCTCCGCTATTATTCCTTGAAGACTTCTCAGCAAGGATTAGAATATACATATTTCATGCAAAAAATCAGACATAAAAAACAAAATAGCTCTTATTTATGAGTAGGGAAATTCAAAACCTAGAGCTGCAACCTTTACTTAATGCCAAGGCCATGAAAATGCAATGATCCACAGAAATTCACACTTTCGTCTCTGGGGGCATTGTTACAGGCTCATAAAAAGTCAAATTGCTGTTACTTGAGCTTGCAAATAATTTATACCTATCATTTGTCTTATAGTCCTAGCATTTGCCTGCTGTGCTGACCACCTACTCATGGATGTATGTTGTAGCAATCATGTTCTTGACACAGTCACTGGAAGAAAATAATGTTTTATCTGGGAGTATTTGAAACGTCCAGGACTAATCTACCAAGCAAAAACTGCAGGCTCATACATAGAAAAAGAGATTTTTTTCCAAAGTCTTGTATTGTGAATTTTCAAGTCAGTTTTTCAAAGGTAACAGCGAGGAATCCCTGCTATGATTGTCACTTATTTAATTCCTCTTAGCAGTTAAACAAGTGTACAAAATCTTTTAAGGTAGAAATTGCAAACACTAGTACATTCCAAAAAGTGTAAACATAGGAGTGCACCTTTTAACAAACTTACTGTTCTTTTTGTTGCCATTTTTGATATTGTGGTGCTTACAGACACTAGCCTTTCACAGCCTTTTCCATCATAAGTGTCATGAGTGTTTAGTCAACAAGAACTGAAATAAATTCACAACCTAGTCTTACCATTATCAACCACATTGCAATATGCAGTTTTCTGGTGCTTTATATATATTTCCCCAACAGTTCATAGGTAGGAAAGCTTTAAATTAAAAACTTTACATCATACAATGAAATGCACACTTTTCAGCACCTATGATTCCCCTTTTGATTGCTGTAAAATAGCTGCAGCAAACCAAGCTGAAATCTAAATTAGAATTATCTCTGTTAAAGAGGGACTATTTGCAATCACGCCAACATTTTCAAAACTTTGGCCAAAGGGACAAATATATCAGTATCTTTCTTCTTTAAATTGCTGTAGTAGAGATTAGTCAGAAAAAAATAAATAAATAAAAAAAATAATAAAAAAAAAAAATAAAAAAAAAGCTTGTTAGACCATCTAGTTCATCCTTCCAGTCTCTGTATCTCTCATCCCTTCTTGGGAAAGCACTGTAGCCAGCCTCTGGGTTTTCTCTACATATAATATTGGTACAACAGGGCCCAAAGTTCTTGTTTTCTCACTACACGTCACCAAAATAAACAAACAAAAAAATCCCTCTGAGCTGAAACTACAATTGGCTGACCTACTAAAGATCTGCAGGAGCTGTGTATCAGCTGAGTTTTCCACCCTTTCGCTATTCATTTCTAACAAAAAACTGATCTCAGTGAATATACAATTATGTCAGTCAGCCAAGTACAGACCTATTTTTGGCACCAAGAGGAAGAAGCATTAAACTTTCATATCATAAAATAGCAACATTAGATTTAGAGAACATAAGAATCAAAATATCCTAATGTTTCCCTAGGTTCAGTTTAATTCATATCTGTGCCATCAGGAAAATAGTAACAAGAACACAGTATTGTTGAATTGCTCTGTCCCAGTCCTTCCCCTTCTCTGGCAAATCCCAAAAAGAAAACTGCTTCAAATCAAGCACACTAGTATTTCTTCTTTGTTATTCAAATGGAGACTGGAACTGCTGAAAATAATTTATTTCCACATACATTTCAATCATGCAATATCAAATCTTATGGGAAAAAAAAAAAAAAAAAAAAAAAAGAGCCAAACCACAGCATCTTTACATTTTAAACAACCTCAAATATTTTTACATGTCATATGAAGTATTGATTTTAATTGTCTCAATTTTTTTTAAGAGATCATAGCCCCATTTCATTGTAGCTTCAGAGAACCAGTTGTGGCTCAGCCTCCTCAGAAATGCTTAGCTTCACAAGCCAAGAAGTGTATAGACCTTTTGTGCTGTAATGAAGAGTCACATGGACACCAATGAGAATGAAATAAAGTCCTTGCTGAATTTGTTTGTTTTCCAATATTAGGTTAGTTAGGAAATTACTAGAAAGGACCGTTCCCCACAACTGGAATGTATAAAAGCTTCTATGTTTAGCTGATGATGTCATAACACTCATTATTGTATATTCTGTGCCATGCACAGGCAGACAGCTGAAAAGAAAAGCCAAAATAAAAACAAAACCAAACTCAATTCATCAATTACAAGTTTCCTTGTTGGGAAACCCTGGAACGACACAGATCAGCTTTTGCGTTGTGATGAAAACACATTATGAAATCAGAATATGACTTTGGCCTTTTGCCAACCCATGAATAGAATCAAGTCACTTCTGGACCATCAAGAGGCAGGTTTGCCACCTAAAAAGTACTTCACTCAGCCCATGTCATTTTTGCTTGCCATTGAATGAGAAACTCATTCCTGTCTCATGAAAGCTAAAAAAGTGATAAGGACCTGAATCCAAAATCCTTTGAATTTAATAGAAAAATTCCCACTGGAGTCAGGAGGCTGAGGAGGGTTCAGTCCTGAGCAACTTACTATATATATATATATATATATACACGTATATATATCCTGATCTGTACTTTAAGCCTGGTAGAGATGGAATGTAAAGTTTATATTGTACATGTATTAGATATGTTTAATGTAATTTCAAGGTATATCATTGATTAAGATATTTGAAATGTATGAAAGCAAAAGTAACGTTATAATATAAAGCATATATCCATTTGTTTTAGCATATGTGTGTGCATTCACTGATAATACTTCTCTGAATTTTTCAGGCAGGCTTTAATAGAAAACAGTGAAAAATGTCACTTACTAGACACTCTCCACTGATCTCATACCAAAAAAATTACAAAACACCAAAATACAGATTTACACCTTAAGACAGCCAGATGTTGGAGCATCAATTCGCATAGGTTTCTTTCCCACCAAATGTTTCTGAATGTCAATTGCTAACAAAACTAAAGCAAGACAGAATGTTTTCTGGTGAATCAGACAGTTGAGATCTGTCTGATTAGGAAATGCTGAAGTTACTACCAAAGAATTTAATGTAAGCACCTAAACTAATGTTGGTAAATTCTACTTTTGCTAGAACAAAAATAAAAGTCTGTGCAGAAAGGATGCAATCTTGCTTCTAAAATAGCAACAATCTAGGACAAATTTTGGTAAATGTTGTTCCCATAGTATATTTAACACTGATGTCTGGGTATGGAATTACATTCTCCATATGAGTGAAGGTTTGGTGCTAACAGGGTTTCATATAACACAAAAGACACAGATAATTATACTTTAAAAGTTAGGAAGAATTTTTAAATTTTTTTTACCATTTCACTAAAAATCATACCTACCATTCCACATTTTAAACGTTTCTATAAAAATTATAGATACATTCAGTCAGGCAAATGAAAAACTCTGCCAAAGAATTTACCTTCTTAGGACCCAGAGGAGCAAGCACAGACCGTTCTTCTAAAGCAGATGATGTAAAACACTCTATAAGAAGACATGCAAGGAGAGCCTCATCCTGAGAATTTCAGTTTGTGTGTGCTTTTACTCTCACAACTAAATACAGAAAAGAGATAAAACACAAATACATGTCTTGAAATCAGACAAAATGAAATCAACTAAATGAAATTATTTTTATGTCTGCTCAATAGGTACGGTAAGAATTACGATGCTGTTCAACATCTTAATACATAGGTAAGTTTGTTCTATTTATTGATCACAGTATATGGAATGTCTTAGCCTTAGTGCCCTAATGGGGATTTTTGGTGTGGTTGACAGTGCAGACCCCAGACTTAGTCTCCTTCAGGGCATGCACCTTGGTCCATGATTTCAGGCTTGTGCGTGCAGGTCTGCTAACCCCATTTTCGTCATCCATTCTACTAAGTCATCTCAAATTCATACCCTCAGAGCTGCATCCGTCCGAGACCTGGTTGTTGATATGGTTTGAGTCACTATATCCACACAGGGACATATCAGTGCCTGAAGCTCTAAGAAGTGATTCACAGCAGCATGGAGAAGTAGTGTGTCCTTCTAGGCCTCTGTGTACAGGTGTCCACTACCCAACAACAACTTTGGCTGAACATTCAGCTCCGTATATTTCCTAACTTTTCCAGCTCGTGTTAAGTCATGATCCAATGTATGAATGAACTTTTCAGGCTTGTTATTGCAGTCTTATTGCACCACCAGGGATGAGGGGAGGCAGCCCTTAGAAGGCAGCAGTAGGTGTGAGAGGGGCAACTAATCATATCAAAGGCTGACAAGAATGGAGACCAAGCACTGCAATGTCTTCAAGTTCTCCACAGGCAGAGATGCTCCAAGTGCAGAGTTACACAGGCCTAGTATGACCCATAGTGGTTGCAGCATTTTTTCCACCAGAAACTACTTCATTAAGCAGGAGAAGACTTGTACCTGCCTTTTTATTGGCAGAATCTGCCTCTGTAGGAGATGGAAAATCACCTTTGCCACCAGAGAATTGGTTGCAGAAGGATGTTATGCTTTCTTGGCCTACACATTACCAATTGAAGGTTTGGCTCTTCAGTGCATATAGGTTTGCAAGGCAATGAATTCTGTAGATTACTCAGCAGCTTGTCAAAAATACAGAAATACTCCACATAATACACACTTTTCTGAGAATAATAATTTCATGGTAATCATGTGCCCATATAAAAAACATGCTGGTACATCCATCACAAAGATTCATGCCAGTCTTTCATGTCTTTGTTAGATAGCAAAGATCAATAAGTACTTGTATAAGGTGATTTGGCCAGGTATGTGCTGTTGGCAAGATATGACACTCATGTGTTTGAGACAAAACATTGTCTTTTTCCTCTGAGACTTTGCCAGTGGAGTTTCCATGCGTAATGTTTCTGTCTTTTTAAAGTAGCTGTATTTGATTTACATGTCAAGGTTTTGGTAGCAGAGAGGCTTCAGGGGTGTCTTCTCTGAGAAGACACCAGAAGCTGTCCCCTACATCAGACAGAGCCAGTTTCAGCGAGCTCCAAGACAGACCCTTGTGTTGCTGGGAAGAAAAAGGTAAGAAGATTTCTTCCCAAAGAAGCTCAAAGAGCTTTGTCTGTCTTACAGCCCTGCAGAGGAAATAATTTAGTGCTAACTGATATTAGGGGGAAAAAAAAAAAAAAAAAGGAAAACAAAAAATATTGTTCCACATTATCCCTCGTGTATGCCCAAGAAACCCAGTGGAGGACAGAGCATGGATTCTGTTGAGACCATAACCATAATGACCATCTAACAGCAGATGGCATGCTCCCTAATTGTGAGAAGAGTTTGTGGGCTTGAGATAGTCAATGACTTCAGGGTGGAATTTTTCTCAACAGTTTTAGCCATCCAAACTAAGGGCTGGTCTTCAGTGACTAGATGTGGTCCAGACTATAGCTGGTAGGGGGTAATAAGTATTTCTATCAGATGTCCATCTCAGGATGGATGTCTTGAGACACTTATCAAGGAGACCTGGGATGAATTACCACCTACAGGTAGGTGCCTTTGTCACCAGACACCAGATTTTAGATAGCTGAGGCAAATGTGTCCTTTCCCTTTCTGCACCTCAGTCTCACTCACCAAGTTATCGCTAGTTGCAACCCAATTCACTATGTACACACCAGCAGTTTGTTACTGTGCAGGAGGGTGATCTGTAGTAGTGCATAATGTAGCTGGAAATTGTAATGCAATTCTGCTACCTGAGACAGAAAGAAGCATTCCCAGGAAAGAACACTTTCTGACTTTTAAGTGGTATTAAGGGTATTGGAGGAGAATTATATTAATTTATATTATTATTTATTACTTTACATCTCACACATCTCCTTGGGACATGCAGGTTTGAGGTGAGCTGATCCCTTTTTGGTGAGTTCAAACATACCACCATAGGCAAGTTTGCCTGCACAGCTGTCTAATTTCCATTGATAGGTTATGAGACAGGAGGTGTCAATGTAGCCAAATCTTCTTTTTCAAGAAAAACATTCCTTAAACTTATTACTATAAAAATATTTTCTCTGAATGTAGTTTTGTAAACTAATTAGAAACAGGCATTCATTCCTTTCTGTAGAACAGATCTGGCGGAGCAAGGGGGTTATACAGACCATTTTTTTCTGGATGGTGATTTATTCTTTGTTTTAAGGACATCTAAAAATGCTGCAGGATCTCCTTATGCATTTCCTATTAACATTCATGCCAAATGTGTATACAATTAATTAACTGCATGAGATTTTTCTTCATGATTTACCCCTATTTTTTTTTACTTCTTTCCCCTGACTACCACAGATTGACATCTTCCACAGGAAAGCAGAGCTTTCCTCCTTGCCCATGCTGAAGGACACATAGTTCTTGTTTGAAAACCAGAGGCTCCAACAAAATGAGCTCTTACATAGCACACCTTGTTCTCTGTATCCCCTTGTCACTGCCAACTTCATGCTGACAATCACTGATTGACAGCCCCAACACATGTTTGAAGTGAATCACAATGTGATGCCTGATTCCTCGGCAACATTTCACAGGGACCAGCTTTTTGCTTTTAACTACAATTTAGGTAAGTAAATGTGATCATACTGTAAGATTCAAATGATATACTGTAGATTAGACTCCCAGCTGCGGCCTCATCATATTATCTTTTATAAACTTGGCTCAAAATCCAGAGGGACTCTCTACTGCTTAATTAGTTAATTTCTGGTTTGATTGGAAAGACAAAAGTAAACCTTTTGGAAATGAATTCATCAATTCCAACTGCATAACAGGCTTTATTGAAATGCAGTCTGCAATGTTCTTAAGTCAGCCTCATCACTGAACATTAGGACTTATCTTAATTATGGTTGGTTGTAATACTGTACTTATATTAATAATGTTCTTATGTTAAAGAGATTTTTTTGACCTTTTGGAGTGCAGAAATCAATGAGAAGTTGATAAAGCCAAGTTCATTGCTGCCTAAAGTAAAGCAAGCCTGATTTGTTTACTTACCTAAGCCTTCATCTGTCAGACCCATTCTGAAATGATTTATAGACCTCTACCCAATGAAATCATTTAAAGTAGATTAGATTCAAGGAACAATCACCTCTAATATGACAAGCTGATGGAGGCTGACAGGTAACCAAGTTGCTCTGGATGGCAAACAAGTTCCTGAAATTCTGATTAAATTAAAATATTAATGGTACCACTGGGAAAATAAGATTGAATCATGTTAGGCGAATTCAGTATTAGAACCAAAATGCAAATAGCGAATCATTCTGTGTGAAGAAAGCCAGCTGAGGTACCAAGGGAAGTTACCTCCAGTAAACGAGAGAGCAGGAAGTGAATTCAAATGAAAAGCACTGTGTCAAGAGCTCACCTTCACCTTTCTGAGGTCTCTAAAACAACAAGGCCTAACAGGCTCTGGGGTTGGTCTGAACACTTTAGAGAGGTTACATATTTATTTGGACTTGCAGCCTACTACTAATGAACAACTCCTGCTTTCCTAAGGTTACAAGGTTATTCTTTGAAGCACTGACCCATGCCTTTCCCCCCCCTTTTTTCATGTTTGTTTAGTTTCTGTTTTCAGTCCTGGACATTAAGTGGCCCTGGCTGCACTATAATTGCTATAGAACTAAATGTATTGACACTGCCTGCTTTGGGATCTTTATTAATTTTTACATAGAGGGTAATTAAATGTGCTATTTGTCTCATGTGCATTAAAGGAACAATAGGTGCCTTATCTGCCAGACAAGCTGAGGTGTGCAATTGCAACATGTTAAGAGCAGTTGTGTTTTGCTTCACACCACCTTTTATTAAGTTTTTTTTAAAAATATCTTTAAACGTTGTTTAGTGACAGCTGTGAAGTAAAAACTATCCATCACAAGTAATACTGCTGGGATTTCTCTCACCTCCCTTTAGACAGGGTACACATCTTCATCTGATAATAGTTATCACTTCCCCTTTTTAGTTAGCAGAGAGAAAGAGCTGCTTATAGATTTCCAGTCACCTGAGCTGGTCTTCATACTTGCACTTGGATGCATTAGACTACAACCTAGACATACATCCCCCCCACCATTCTGTATCTTCCAGGAGGAATAAGCCTGGTGGAGGCAGCAGAAGTAACTAGAGGAGGCAGTGGCTGCACTCACAGTGCCTCTCTGGAAAAGTGTCAGTTTTGTTTCAGAACAACAGAATGTTCCTATTTTGGTTTGGTTTATGTTTTGTTTGTTTCTTCCCAGCAAGTCCTGTATCAATCATGGTGGCAATGGTCAGGCCATTCAGACACGTAGCTAGGGAAAGTTGTGATTAACAGGAAAACAAAACATCAGCTAGACAGCAGCAGGAAGAGCCTCCTAGAGACCCTTATCTACAAGGAAAGTCATTTCTTCTGGATATAAAACAAAAATAAAAAATTGTTGTGTAATATGGAAGCAGTGGAAGGAAGGATGCATGAAGAACTGGCTGTAGTGGGGTAAAAATGAGAAATCAGAAGGTTTTTTTATCTCAGTAGGGAGAAAAAAATATCAAGAAGAGAGCACTTCCAGGAGAATTCCCTAATGTATCAGCTTACAAAGGTGATTAATGTAATGACTGCAGAAAAATTGAGGTGATGGAGAGACACTCATATGGGGTCTCGGGAAGAAAACACTGCTGTTGTTTTCTGACCTGAAACCAGGAAGAGGAAAGGATTTTATTTACAGCTCAATGTCACAAGAAATGTTTATGTCAACACTCTCACTACTAGATAAAACACCTATTCAATTCTATCTGGACTGTTGGGACCAGTGCAGTGTGATCTCACCAGTGGCAATACTAGACTGAAAATCAGCAGTAATGGAAAGAACCTGAAACAGGTTGGTTGACCCAAGAGGCTGAGGTGCAGATAGAGCTTGGGGGACCACCATAACACAATGCACCTTTGGAGAAAGAAAAAATGCCCCACTCATTTCTTTAGCACATAAAACTAATGGATTACCAACTTGACAACCAGCATAATGGACCTTGGAGAATAGCAGCAAAGACCATGCTTTTGGGGTGACTTTTCCACTCGTATTCAGATTTGAAAAAGTAACTGACAACACCAGCTGTTAAAGAAATAAAGAAGCATCTTGCTCACTACTAAAATAAAAGAAGAGATTATAAGAAGAAGGAGGCAGCGCAAAACCAGCGGTTTGCGGACTTGCAGGTTATCTGCAGTTTCTCTCACTTTGTAGGTAATGTAGTAATAAGGAGGAAGTTTAGGCTTAGCAATGATTGAGCCTCTGATATTCTTACCACATGTGGCAGATGATAAAAAAGCAGAATATAGTAGACTGTAGTAGTATATAACCTACACTAGGAGTATTCCTAGGAAAAAACCCTAGCTACTTAAAAATTTAACTAATGCCATTTGAGAAGAGGATAGTCATGCTTACAGAATGCACATTTTGTGTACCTTCCTCAGTGTCTGAAGCAAATTCTTACACATCTGTGAATCATTATTTCCACAGTTCAAGTACTTCTGTCTATACAATGTGGCTCTAAGATAAAGAAAAATCTCCTGTGGCCAGCTGGGCAAAGTACCATGGGAAAGTACCATTTTCCTCTACTCACTGTCCAGCCCATAATCATCTTGTTATGTTGTAAACTGTGATGGGACACTATGTCCAAGATTTAAAAATAATAGGCCCAAGTCTTCATTTCCTAATTATGTTAGAAACTACTTTTCTTTCAGATTTTCACCATGTTTCATCAAGCCATCATTTCATGAGGGCATTGAAAATTATTCAATGCCCTTAGGTACCTAAAAAGACAGCAGGTTCTTTGATGTTTTCATTTTTAAAAGGTTTGACCTTACATACATATTATGTTGTAGTAATGGAAGTGTGTCCATAAGGTATTATTTGTAGGCTTGCTATGCCTCTGCCATTCAGGATATTAACTATTAGTCATTTTGTTCTGTAACTGTCTGATACATGTTGTCACACAGGACAGCTCTAAAAGTCCAGTTTATCTTAAAAGCTTCAAAACTAATACAATCTAATATTTTGACAGTTAACTTTGATATCACTACATAATTAATCCACGATTACATGAAAAAGCAAAACATCTGTTAAGTAAAATCCAGGGCAAACAGAAGTGCAAGCAGGAGGTAGAAAAACTGAGCATTTCTCCAGTAAAATATCAAGCAAGATGGGGCAAAGTTTCAGAGTAAAAAATCAATACACTTCATCCATAACAGCAAAGGGAAACAAAATCCGTTCCCCGCAAAGGGAAATAAAATTTTGAGAGAACTAAAGTTGAGCCATCATGCAAATTTCTGTTCCAAGTTAAAACTTTCCCCCTGAATTTCCTTTTAGAATTTAAAAGTTTTAATGAGACAGTAATGATACTGTCTTGAGCACTCCCTGTAATATAGAATCATAGAGTCAAAGAATGAAAAAATCATAGAATCATAGAATTACAGAATCATAGAATGGTTTGGGTTGGAAGGGACCTTAAAGATCATCTGGTTTCAAACCACCTGCATGAGCAGGGACACTTTCTGCTAGATCAGGTTGCTCAAGGCTCCATCCAGCCTGGTCTTGAAGACCTCCAGGAATGGGGCATCCACAACCTCCATCATCTCACCACCCTTACAGGAAAGAACATTTTCCTAATGTCCAACCTGAATCTCCCCTTTTTAAGCTTCAATCCATTGCCCCTTGTCCTCTCATTATACACCTGTGTAAAAAACACTACCCCAGCTTTCTTGTAGGCCCCCTTCAGGTTTGGAAAATTGCTTTAAGGTCATGATGGAAACTGCTTTTCTTCAGGCTGAACAACCCCAACTCCCTCAGCCTGTCTTCATAGGGGAGGTGCTCCAGCCCTATGATCATCTTCGTGGCTCTTCTTTGGACACTCTCAAGTTCTATGTCCCTCTTACGTTGGAGACTCCAGAATATGCCCATGAACAAATCCTTCCTTCTTCTTTCAAAAAGGTGAGTAATATTCTGACTGTATTGAGAAACATCAACACTTAAGTTGTCTCCTATATTTGTATTCTTCTTCTTCAATACTGACACTTTCTGTCTTTCTTTGCCTACATAGATCTCAATAATATATATCTACACATGCAAACACAGAGATGTGTCTACATTACGTGTGTATGAACTTACCCATGTACAGCAAGGACATACTTTCATAACTGTCTTCCAACCTACCTGTAGTGACAGATGTTTGTTTGGATTAAGATGACAATATTCCACTACTTTTATGCAACAGAAAACTGAGAATATTGTTTGAACCAAAAGCAATGTACCACAAAAGATCTGGTGGTTATAGCTAAATAAGTATCTTCAGTTTGTTATGTATTTGATGGTTGTATCATATGTAAGATCTTTATGTGTAATCATAGATACACAGGGATGTATTGTGCTTTTTTTCTCCTGTCCATTATACAGCTCAAATTGCTAATACATGGTTTGCCACATGGTTCTTATCTTTTATACACTCACTTCATGCACAGACTGAAAGCATTGAAAACATCTGAGGAGCTCTTGTTGACACTGGGTAAATATGGAATCCATACATTAAATTTTAACATCAACTATGCAGGCCTGAATTTCCTGCAGCTTTGATTCTAATGCCCTAGTAATGTTTATGCTATCAGTACTAGCTTACATAACATTCAGGTTTCAGACCTGAGGGGTGGGCAAGATTAAACCACTTTCCCTTCTAGCAGAAAATGTTCTAGCTTTCTCTGAAGCTCCACATACTACAAGATTGCTCCATGGAAAAATAAAGAGGTTCTGCATTCACAACAATAGCCTAAATTTCAGCTATTTTGGCCAGTGACTCACTGTCTATGGTGCATTCCAAACAAATAACAGTCAAGTGTTACTTCAGATGACAGATTTTTTGTCTAATCTTGCCATCTTGTGATTTGCCTTGTACTTCACTTATGCCTGTAATATCCATGTGTTTCACATCAAATCAAGTACAGTAGCCTGGAGGTTCTTTTCTCACGGAATTTTGTCCTTGAAACCAAGTTCAGCTTGAAAAGAAGAGTTTTTTGACTGATCAGGCAATGCTGGTGGGAATCACCAAGAATAAGGGAGCTCTCCAAGTGCTTTTTCTGGAAAAGTCTCACTCAAATATGTAGACTTCACAGCGTTTCTCAAGGCAGACAGGTTTTGGATCTGCCTAGGCTTCTCTCTTATGAGAGCTTTTCCTCATGCTCCACCTTCAGCTTTGTGATCTACCCCAGGAATTACACTTGACCTTAGCTGCAGTTCATTCCATACATTCTTGTGAAAACTGAGGCTGAGTTTAGAACCAAAAGTTGGGATCAAAAGACAACTGGCTGGTATAAAGATTTGAACACAGACTTACCGGGGTAGGAGGCATGAAGAAGTGGGACAAGCTACATCAGCCATAGCTTTTTGCTTCAGTTTTCTGTCTGAATCAGTGGTTGTACAGGCAAGAAACGCACACATAGTGCTGCCAAATCAGTGTCTGAAAGGGAAGGTCAAAGTGCCACATGAGGGAAGATGGGGAGAGGTTTTCCTGGAAATTGGTACTCCTCAGTTGTTCAAACAGAACTAGCACTCAACAAGACTTGGAGATTTTGGATTATGCTGACAGGTTAATGGGAGTTGGTGACATAATCTCAAGGAGTTTCTGCACTGCCTCAGTGCAGGCTGGACATGTTCTAACTGAAAGCTGTTCTTCATCCCCCTGTGCTGTCTTCAAAGGAATTATGGCTGGGTAACAACCAAGCCCATAGCACTTTGTTTTCCTGTCCAGAAGTCTCCCAAGACTGCTAAAGAGCCTGACATTTGTTCCTCCTGTGCCATCACCCAGGCACCTGGGTTGTACCAGGACATTACACACCAGCTCCTAGCATCCAGGAGCCATGGCTTTGGTGCAGCAGAATTGCTGGGGGAAGTATCCTTTGTACCATACAGCTGGTGCTTGACCTGCAACCCTGTGTGAGTTTCACTTGGCCCATGTGGGAAGTGGGTGTCATGAGAAAGTGATAAATAGACCAAAAATGCAGTCTTGTAGTAACTTATTTACTCCTTCATCTTGTTTTTATGCCCAAGAAAGTATAAGAACTGATGAGATCAACACGCTTAGCCAGATACTGAAATTCTGTAGGCAAAATCTGGGGCTTTTCTCAGTACCCAGCTCTCCACTACCCTCAGCTGGAGATGCACAGTAAATTGTGTGAGGTCTAGAATTACGTCTTAGATTAGTCCATTCTCTGTTGCCCTGAATCATATGATGTCAGTGTGGATATAGTACACAGCATCCCTGCAGTGCCCTGCAGGGTCTCCTGTCTGGGCACACAGGGTTGTGCTTCTGGGTTCACCAAGTCTGGGATGGATGACAGCACCAGGAAGACAGGTATCTTCCTCCTGCCAGGACTGACAACTCCCTTCCCGTGGAAAGGCAGATTAATATCATGAGTTCAGAACAACTGGTTGAGGTCGTGGCCACTACTCTAGCTTCCATGGCCAGTTGGTCTTCTGAGGATGGCGGCAATGAAAGAGCTCTTGGTAGGTACCTTTCAGCCCAGTCTTGGTACCTGACTCTTAGCCTGTGCCCACACTAGCACTGTTCTTCAATGTCACTGCCCTCCTAAAGGAGGCATAACTTCACAGCATGGTTAAGATTGGAAGGGACCTTCTCCAACATCAGTGGAGAGAGTCCAGCCTTCGAAGGCAGATCCTGTCTCACAGCTGATTAGTTAACCCAAGTGGTTAGCTAAAACAACTTGTTTTGCATTTCCCTGCTAGGAACCCAAACAGCTACCCACCACTGGTCCATTGGTCCCAGAATAACCACTGGATATCATGTCTCACAAGCTGTGGGTTCTGGGACTATGTTTTCTGGTATATTCTGCCATGACTTGACCCAAGGACTATGAGTCACCCTCAGATACACTGTCAAAGAAAAAGTTTCATAATAAGAAGAACATAGAACATTCTTCTTCACAAGGATGTAGTCCATTCTCTATTCCAAAATAGGATCAACAATATGTAAAACATACTTAACGGGTACTTTGCTAGCCTGTTCTCAAAACCATCTAGTGATGGAAGTTGACTTGGCCTGTGTCCTGGCATACCAGTAACTTTGACCAGCTTCTTTCCCCATCTGCTCAGTGATTCCTCTAGGCATCTTGGGGCAGAGCACGTGCTTTCACACTGCCTTTGCCTCCCTATATAAAAGGACTCCAGATTCTTCTGAGTATGCCAGAACAGGCATTGCTCTGAACCTTTCTTGTTGTTTTTTTTCTGATTTGGGAATAAATTTTTGTCAGTGGTACTACTGCAGTTGGCATCTCTGGGATTCTCACGTAGGTCACCAACTGAGCAGGCCTGACACGAGGGGTACAAACTCCCTGCTCTCATTACCCCTGGCTCACAGGTTTTGGACTTTTATTTTTTCTTTTTAAATTACATTTTGCATTCAGGAAAACAAGATGTGATTTCAGATAACAAAGATGAATATATCCCTACAAATTCTAGTCCATAGACTTTTCTGCACTTGTGTTTCAATTTAGCGGGCAGAGAAAAAAAACATGGAGAACAGAATTGCTCTCTTCAGTCCCCTCCACCCTCCCAAGGAAAGATAAAAGGGGAATATGGAACACTTAAGGTTGAAAGTTAAAGCTACAACAGATTTAAGAGAACACGAAAGGGACAGTAACATGTGGGATAAAGAAAAAAATACACAAATATAGACAAAAATATGATCTCTGTGGCTGCTGATTTAAGTGCTGGAGAGTCGTCCCTCGTGGCAGAGCCAACTTGGGAGAAGGGTGCAAGGCTCTTGCCAGCACCCGATGGATTCAGATCCTGCAGAGCATGAGGAAAACTGATTACAAAGGGCAGGACCCTCTGTCCATGACCTCCAAGTGCAGCAAAGCAGCAAGGAAGAAGGGAGCAGAAAAGGGGGTGACTTGCAGTCCTCCTGTTTTTTATAGGAAATGGCATGGAATATTGATCCCTCTCTGTTCTTCCCCCTGGATTCCTCAGGGTCCTGAACATCTTCTCTCTAGGTCCTGGTACTGATACCATGAAATTACTCTTGCCTCCTTAAACCATAACAACTTGCTCTGTTTATTGCAAGGGCAAAGTGGAATAGTTTCTAGGTTTCATTGCAATATAAACATCAAATTGTATTATCAGCAGTCCTAGCATGGTTTTACATTGTAAAACACAGACTATAGATGCAATAATAACTGTAGAAGTATAGAATGCATAAGCAGTAAATACAACTGTATCTGAGAAAGCAGCTATTATGCTCATCTCTGTGGAATTCAAATCAGTCTCCTACCAACTTTGTCCATTGTCTCCCATGACCCTATACCTGATCTCCTGGTAATGGCTCCATTCATTATAATGAGTCCAAATGTCCTGGAAATATCATCTTGACCAGATGGAGAACATTTATTAAGTACCAGGTATACAAAATACATATATTTGTATATTTATGTGTATGCTGAAAGGTAAAATATTCATAACCCACTGAAGAAAGCTTAGGCCTTTCTTAAAATAGGGTAGTTTTAATGAAAATAACTGTGATATGAACTTTGCTTCCAGCTTCCTTTGGTAGATTAAAGGAAGAGCATAGAAATAAAGATATTAACATGTTATTAAAGTTTATTTTTGAAATATGTATATATGAGATGTGCTCCTTCATACATTATGTAATGTCTAAATTACAGAAATGTGGGGGAGTTTAATAAGTCGTCCAAATGATTTCATCTTTTAATGTAATTTGCTACATTCTAAATGATGCAGAGAAAAGTCACTACTTTTAGCAGTTTTTAAAATTGCTTTCCATTTGAAAGAAGCTGAATAGCAATGGAGAAAGTATTGTAGGTATCATAGCATTAAGAGCATTGATCATTTTTTTCTTAATAAAAACAGGGTGCATGGAGAATTGAAGAAAAACTGCACTAAAAAATGATACAAATGTCCAACACAGAAGGAAGGAAAGTTGATTAGCACTAAATCTGCAATTGAAATATGTTGTCTGTAGATGGTATATCATTTTCTGTAAATACCTGAAGGGTTTTTTTTATCTTTTTATTTTATTTTATTTTATTTTATTTTATTTGTCTTCAGGTTATTCCAAATAGTGCATTTATTGAGCCACAGTGTAAGTGCTGCACTGAAGACAGAGAGGTAATCCAGCTCTGGGTAAGAGTTGAAGGACATACCTTAAGTATTTTAAGACAGCACTGAAGAAACAAAAAGCTGTTTTGAAGCTCATTCTGCAGGGATTACAAGAAAATTTTTCCCTGGTTGCTGCTTCAACTGAAACAACTCTTGGGGAATTTTGAACATATCAACTAGTTTTATTATTTAATTATTCTCTTCGCAGATGCCTTTCAAGCAGCAGTAGACCTGGTAAATCACATGCTTATCATATCACTAGGAAGAATGGGAAAGGGGAGATCAATAATTTTAGTACCCAGTAATAGATTTCTCCTTTCTTTCTTATTAATTTAGTTTGTAACTATGAACATTTGGTAACTTCACAGAAGAGCTGTTGAAAGTCTGATTCACTCTGTCGTGGCGTGGGAACATGTTCAAACAGAGAATTTACCCATCAACTGATACGGGAGCTCAAATCAGAGAGGTTTTGGCCCTTTATTTCAATAAATACCACTGAAGCACTTTTATACTTTCCCCTACTGCCCCCATCCATGGGGTTGGGAAAGGGGAGTGGATACCCACAGCAAACCAAAATGGGCTTCAAGATGTCTCATCTCCATGTTGTAGACTTTTTTGCTAATCTGAAACCTGTACCTTGTTAGACAAAATTAGTTCTTTTTAGTATCAAAAGCACTCAGAACAAAACTCAGTCTTGAGATGCACATTGTAGTTCACTGTTGATCTCAAAGGGAATATGGAAATTCAGAACACACTGCAGGCCAACAAAGAAAAATGGTATTTGGCTTAAAACATACGTTAATATTTATTGCTTTTACAATCTTTCATTATATCAGAAATGTGGCTTGTCCTCCACGTTCCAGATTTGTCATAATCACCAGGCTAATGCAAGAAAGAAGATTTTTGTTATGTTGTAATGTAGTTGGCTTCCAATTCTTGTCTGAGTCTGTCCTCAGACCACCTGACATCACGATGGATCGAACGACAAAGGCAAGAGGGCATAGCTGTTGCAGTGGTGATCATGCTGGGAGTGCTGGCTTTCAAAATGCAATGCAGTCTGCAATGCATTTTTCCAAATGGAAAAGCAACACTGCCTACAAGGAAATACTCTGGTTTTAGTGAAGTCAGAGATTTTCAATGAGATTTCCTCATCCTTTTGCTTTTCTTTGAACATAACCAGGTGGAGGAGTTATGTACCTTTCTACTGGGATGGTTCTGTGAAAGTTTGGTATTTTGGATCAAAGAAAACTGGACGTGTAGAATTAGCTGATGTTTTAAAAACAAATAAATAAATATCAGTAGAACTTTTTAATCATTGCAAGTTGTTTCATAAAAAGTCTTAGAATAGTGGTCTGCTCCTTTCCTTTGTCTCAGTCCCTCCATCTCTAATTATCACAGGGCTCCAACACACTTGTCATTCAGTTCCGGTTAAGGTAATTGGACAATTGGAGGGGTATGTTGGGAACTTTAACAAATATCTCAGCCAACCTCTTTCTCTATAGTGACAAAAGAACGTTTGTTCAGCTATAAAAATGACTACAGCTTCATCTTCAAGATGAGGGCTGGGGGTGTGGTGGTGTATGCAGATGTGGCAAAATAATCTCTGTGAAGAAGAAAGTGGCAAGTGAATATATAAAGGAATCTGAAAATATGCACCAGGAGCCACTGGAAGAAGTCTCACAGGATGGTATGCAAAGTGGTGTCAGTGGCTACTGAAGGATGGAGACAGTTGTGGAGGGGAGGGTTGGGGGTGCCAGCTGTCCATGAGAACAACCAGGCAGCACCTTATATGTGCTTCATCTGGTTAAAATGACCTCTTCACAAGTGCCAAAGAAGTTAACAATGGTGCGTCCATTCCCGTTAGGTTTTTGTGTTTCTTAACAGCTTAGGCACCATCCCATCCAGCAGCCCAGCCTTGAGAAGCGTTATAACATGTCAGAGGAGCATTTCTTCATTGGCTTAGGACATGGATCGTGGATCTGAAACTCAATATGTGGGAAAGAAAACAGGCAGGAGTAATATAGGTTCCTTTTTCAGTCCAACCCAGGGTGAACAGACCTTAGTGCAAGGGTTCCTCAATGTAGAAGAAGAGCAGGGAAATTTTAATTATCTTAATGGCACAAGAGTTTGCAAGGCTTACAAAAGAGGATTGTAAAGAACAAGAAGTTGCCAGAATAGATGTAAAGAGAGATTGCTCAAAGATACAACTGAAAAAAATACCTGTACAATAATTAATTAAGCTTCAAAATGTCCCTCTGAGGTAGGTAAGTATTATTAAACAAGAATATACAGAATTAATTACGGTTTGAAGGGAAAAGAAAGGGCAGAAGAAAAAAAACTTAACAAAAAAACAAAACAAAACAAAAAAAACACCCCAAACCATGCTGAACAAATTAATGCTAGCCAAAGGGGTAAGGAGAAAAAGACTCCTACAGACAGAATCAAGGAAGAAACATATCGTAGGAAGAAAACATACCCATTAATAATGGAGCTGTTATTGGAACTGATTGCCAATGCTTCCTTCATTATTGGACCTGATTGCCAATGCCTCCCTAAGGGAGGGCAAAGATGCCAGATGCTGCAGGGAGGAGGAGGAGAAGGAGGGAAAGGCATTACATCCTGGTTTAGCTTATCTTTTCCTTTTTGCTGACATTCTGTCAGGCAATCACCTCACTTTCAGGCTTCAGAGTTTTAAGGAAGGCTGTAGAAATGCAGACTCAGGACACCTGCACAGTACCTCTGGGACTCCATAGCTTAGCATCAAGACTCTCCCCACAGCACAGATATAAAGCACGTTCATGGAGTTTTCATTGGTGCCACCAGCCTAGAACTGTAGCTATCACTGCCAAGAGAAAAGAGAATTGCCAGACCCTCATCTCTTTAAATTCCAAAAGTATGTTATTTCACCAGGGCATGGAAAGCCAAGCACCTCTATTAAAAATAAAACCAACATAAACCCAAAAAATCTATGTGTCATTTTCTTGGTAATAGAAGGAGAGACAGAACCTAGTATATCAACCACCTTCACTGAATATCCTCAAAAAAAATAATTTGTATGGTGCTACTACATAGGTATACTGGGTCTGACTGGGATTTAGTTAGTTTTCTACATTGCAGCCCATAGGTGCAGTATTTTGGATTTGTGACTAAACCAGTGCTGATAAACATATAAAAACATGTGGAGCAGCGCTTTTGGATAGTGTTGGAGTTTTCTCTTTGTCCTACTCTGCTTCTCCCAGAAGCAGATTGGGGATAGACAAGAGCTTGGAACTCTGAGGTCTGAAGAAAGCATTGGACTGATACTTGTTGAAGATGCTCATCTGACTAACAGAAATGAAGAAAAAACAGAGACAATCAGTGAGATTTTTGCCTCAGTCTTTAACCAGTCCCCTTCAGTCAGAGGACCACAAGTGTGGGAACAGTGATTTTCCATTTGTGGACACTGAAATTGTAAGGAACCAGCTGTATCAGCTGAATGTAGACAACCCCATGGGGCCTGATGGGATTCATCCCACAATACTTGAAGGAGCTAGCAGATATGGCAGAACCCCTCTCAATCATCTAAAAAAGGTATTAGTCTGGGGAGGTCCCTGCTGACTGGAAGTTAGCCAGTGTCATTCCAAAGCACAAAAAGGGTGTGAGGACAGACCCAGGGAACTATTGGCCTGTTAAGTCTAACTCCATTCCTGGTAAAAATATGGAGAAGATGATACTGAAAGGCATTTAAAGAATAATGCAATCATCATGCACAGTCAACAGGTTCACAAAGGGAAGGTTCTATTTAACTAATTTAATATCTTTCTATGATAAGGTCACCTGTCCACTGGATGAAAGGAAGGCAGTGAATGTAGTTTTTTTCTGGATGTTAGTAAGGCTTTTGATATTGTCCCTTAAAGCATCCTTCTGGACAAGTGCAATAAGCAGGTCCACAGTGCACTGGATGAAGAACTGGCTGAAGGTCAGAGCTCAACTTTCTGTAGTGGATGGGGCTACATCTGGCTGGTGACCCATCACCAAAAGAGGTGATTATCCTGCTGGATTCAGTGGTGGTGCAGCCTCAAGCACTGTGTGCAGTTCTGTGCTCCACAATTTAGTAAGGATATGGAGGTCCTTGAATACATCCAAAGGAGGGGAAAAAAGCTGGTGAAAAGACTGGAAGAAATGTCCTATGAGGAGTGGTTAAGGACTCTGAGTGTGTATAGTTTGGAGAAAAGGAGACTGAGGAGGGACCTCATTGCTCTCTGCAGCTTCCTGAGGAGAAGTGGAGAGGAAGGTGCTAAGCTCTTCTTCCTGGTATTCAGCGACAGGATGCATGAGAATGGCTCAAAGCTGCATCAGGGGAGAATTAGGCTTGACATTAGGAAGCATTTATTTACAAAGAGGATGGTCAAACACTGGAGCAGGCTTGCTAGAGAGGTGTTCAATACTCCAGGCCTGTCAGTGTTTAAGAGCATTTGGACAATGCACTTAACAACATAACTTAACTTGGTCTGAATCAGTTGGACAGTTGAATTAAATGATCCTTCTAGGTTTCTTCCAACTGAAATAGTCTTCTTCTCTTCTTCTCTTCTTCTCTTCTTCTCTTCTCTTCTCTTCTCTTCTCTTCTCTTCTCTTCTCTTCTCTTCTCTTCTCTTCTCTTCTCTTCTCTTCTCTTCTCTTCTCTTCTCTTCTCTTCTCTTCTCTTCTCTTCTCTTCTCTTCTCTTCTCTTCTCTTCTCTTCTCTTCTCTTCTCTTCTCTTCTCTTCTCTTCTCTTCTCTTCTCTTCTCTTCTCTTCTCTTCTCTTCTCTTCTCTTCTCTTCTCTTCTCTTCTCTTCTCTTCTCTTCTCTTCTCTTCTCTTCTCTTCTCTTCTCTTCTCTTCTCTTCTCTTCTCTTCTCTTCTCTTCTCTTCTCTTCTCTTCTCTTCTCTTCTCTTCTCTTCTCTTCTCTTCTCTTCTCTTCTCTTCTCTTCTCTTCTCTTCTCTTCTCTTCTCTTCTCTTCTCTTCTCT
>NW_009953799.1:1486057-1503764 GCF_000747805.2 Chaetura pelagica
CTTCCCTTCCCTTCCCTTCCCTTCCCTTCCCTTCCCTTCCCTTCCCTTCCCTTCCCTCTTTTTTTTTTTTTCTTAAAAATTCTCCAAAAGATTCTTCTTGAATGTTTCTTCAGTTCCGTTTTCTTTGACCTATTTGTGCAAAACAAATTGCAGACCATATTTTCACAAATAGTTTGTTGGAAATGCTCATTTAGGGAATTCATTATTCTCAAATCATGTTTTGATGTTTGTAATAATTCACCTACTTATGCACTCAGGTGCCATAATGATAATTAGGAAGTTATTGTTGTTTCTTTTCCGCAACTGGATGACCTAACACTAACAGACAGAAGCAATGCCTCAGCAAATCACTAGGACTCATTGTTCTCCTAGGGAAAACATGGAGACAGAGAAAAAAATATGAAGGTATGCTGAGCAAAGTAAAACTGCAGATTTATCAGGTTTTGATACCTGTCTGCATTATCAAATGGAAAAAAGAAAATAAACCCTGTAAAATATTTTCATTTCAAGAATAATGTAAGAGCCATATGCATTATTTTCAACCATGCAGTATGTTTTGCCATTCACAGTTTAATTAGAACCACAGAAAGTATCAGCCAGGGTTTGACTGCATAAATACAGCCTACCAAAACATCAAGGCATCACTAAGATTTTCTGTGATTGCCTGAAATCTGGCTAGAGAACAAAAATTCAAGGTTTACAATCTCTATTTTCTTCTTTGAAAACATTCATACTGTTCCAGGTAAGAAAACTTTCTGAAGAGAAGACTTGACTATTGGTATCAGAACTCCAGTTGTAACTTGTTCTGGGAAAACTTTACAAATCAGGCTACATCTCTGCAGAATCCTAAAAGGGAAATAATTGTTCCCTTGCATATGATACATATGATGAAGATGAGGCAGTGATAACATATGCTTATGGTACTTTGGGCTTTTTGAGCTACAAGATGGAAGAAGTTGATTCCTTTTTTAATGAATTAAATGTGTTTTTTTAATCAAAGAAAATGTAAATGTTTCTGTTTTCTATTACCAAAAAACACATCCAGATCCCCAAGAAAAACCAAAGAATATAACACCCCTAACCACAAAACAGCCACTTATATTTTTACAGAGTCCAAAAAGCCATTTTAACATCTGTATTTTGCTTTGGTTTTCTATTTCATATTAGAAAATATATGTATCACTGATTATTGTTTATTCTGCTTCTCTATAATATTAGATAGGAGATGCAAGTAAATATCTTTCCTATGGTGCATTGTAGGGCGGGAAGCTACACACTTGAGATCTAGACAGTCAACAACACTGTAGTCTCAAAGAATAAGGACCCTTGTACAAGAGACCTGTATTTGTTTCAGGAAAGGAGCTTTGCAAGATATTCCTGGTGTACTGAGATCCAGTTTTTAAAGAATGAAATGATGTTTTGCTTGGATATAAAGAGGTAAACATGGATGTATGACCATAGCCAAAAAAACAGCTTTCTTCCTTTTATTCCTCAGAAAAACCTCAGTTTCAGCATTTGCAAAATTATTACTGAAAATACTTTTCACACTTGTACACTAAGGATTTCAAGGAAAAAAACCCAAAGATTGGGAAACATCCTATAGAATATGTTGGTTACTTTATTCTACCTGATGTTTCCACGAAAGAATGTAGATTGTGCCTGTACATTAACAATATGAAATCAGTAGCTTCTCCTGTAAACTTCTAATTGCAAATCTTGTGTATCTTTTGTACAAACTTTGTCTAAAACTTTTATAATTTCAGTGCTGATGTCTTAGGTGCAGTGCAGCAAGGTCCTGTATAGTGCTGCAGCTGATCCTTAATGCAAGACTTTTGTGGAAAAAATCTTCATAATAATAGTAAGAAATATTCATAGTACTGTAAAAATATTATGCAGCAATTTTTAAGCTTATTAACTTCAGAAATATAAAATCACTTTTAGAAAGATTGTTAAGAAAAAAACACTTCAATGACTTCTCTGTTCCTACAGTGACTATTTGAGCTTAATTAAGCTGAAAATAATACTTTTAAATGTAGCTGACTCAGATAGAATAAATCTGTTTAGACATTTAAACCAGAATTCCAATTCTTTTTAAACTCTGAAACTAAATTGATGCAATAAATAAAGTAGTCTGGTTAAAGCAACTAATAGAAAGAGGTAAAACTAACTTCAAAAATATTTATTAGGCTTTCCATCTACCTGAAAAAGGCAGTTGGAATACACTATTTATGCTTCTGACATTCTGCATATTCAGAATATTTGAAATACACAAAGGAAAGTGGTGATCCAGAGAAATTGTAAGAGATAAAGTAACCCTATCAAATCCAGACAAGCCTGAGGGAAATATAAATCCCTCTTTCTGTGAAATCATGAAGACTGACTGTAGGAAACTCTTTTAATTGCACAAGCAATGCTTTCTAATCCTCTCCTCAACTTTGTGAATTCAACAACGCTCCACCTACTTATTTTTCTGACAAGCAAACACCGGACAACTTAGAAGGAAAAAGTTGAACAGTAAGAGAATTAACTTATTCTCTTATTAACTGTTCAATTCAGTGATGTTTCTGCAACATGATGATGGCACTGAAAAAGTTTCACAATGAGGAAAATAAAGTTGCAAGTTTTCATAAGAAATGTATTTATTTCTCTCTGACATCTTTTATGGGTCACAGAGATACTGATTCTCACTGTGTTTGGATATATAGTGTATTTATTAAGATAGACTAAAGGTTGGTAACAGGGATACAGTGGGATTTCATCTGGACTTCAGCTTCTTTTGGACACCTGAATGGCAACCTCAGGATAACTCTGAACTGAGTGCCTGATTTAAATGCTCTCTTCTATTCCAGCAGAAACATGTGTGTAGTTCTACATGCAAGTAGTCTTAGAAGACCAAAAGCCAACACAATTGTGTTGGAAGAGATCCACAAGCTGTCTTGTGGAATGTCACTGCACTGCTTCTCTTTTATAGACAAATGGAAATTATGCTCAATTTTCATCTCTTTATTACTTCAATCTGCATTCCTCTTCTACATAGCTTGATTGCATGTGGGAATTCATATCCATGCTTTTAAAATTAGTTTTCTGAAATATTTTGTGGACTATTTGCTGACATCTCACAGAGGTAGTCCATGCACTGCAGATTTGGAAACAAAACTAAACAAAACCCAGGTTTCCAAGTGAGTTTATGTAACATTTACCTTTGCATAGAAGTGTACTCTGAAGAAAATACAAGATAAAAAAAAGTTAGAAATAAGCAAGGATCAGTGAGCAGGTAATTCCCATGCTGTACTAAACCCACTCTTCAATTACACTCTTTTACCCAGTTGTAATTATTTTAGCTATCTCTGATAAATGTTCTCCACAGATAAACCCACAGACTGCTGCACAACCACAGTTATCACTTCAGAGAAACATAATTTTGTATGTGTAGATTTTTTTAATATAAGTGAACAGATTACATATTGGGTCCTTCTATTTCATTCTTACTTCTCCAGTATGAATAAAAAAAGAATGTTAATTCAGTCAGATCCATAATTATGGCAGATGTGACACTGTAAGACAAACAGAAGGGAGACAAAAACTAAAACCCAGATGACAAACAAAAGACAAAGGACAAATTCATAACTTCTCAGAGAAAAAAATTTAGAAAGTAACCAGAAGATACTGTTTCTTGGATTCTCCCATGGCAAGGATATATAAATATAGTCAATTGGGTATGAAGACTACTGCAGTTAGGAAGGAAAAAGGGAGCAGACCAAGAGGCTGAAATGGCAAGAATCTCTGAGCAGGTACAGAAACCTCCTTTGCCTTGCAGATAGAAGCCAAGACAGAGAGGTCATGAAGAACACATCACTCTTCCTGCATGTGATCTGTATTGTTTTGCTGCTCCATTTCATTTAACCTGCCAATAAATCAATATATCATTGTTGACTGAAATGGTCCAGGGTGTTGCTTGTTATTACTGCCCATCCACCTGCAGCTGCTCATGTAACACCAGGAAAGGTGGCCAAAGTTCAGCTCTAAGCACATCACAGTGCTTGGTGACTGGAAAACTCCTAACACTAATACAGGGAGAGAAGTAGAGCCCATCAATAGAAAACACTAAGGGGGAAATAATGGAATTTCCAGCCCTCTTCAGAGCTCCAGTTCTGAACCATGAACTAAAGAAGAGCTTTCTCCACTAAATGCCTAACCCCAGGATCCTTTGTAAGGATAAGCACCCATCATTATTCTCTGGCAGCAGAGGAAAAGACCATTTTTCTAGTAAGCTAGAAGCTCCTTACCTGGGAGACAGCTTTAATTACTTTCTCAGCTAAAGAGGTCCATGGACTTGTTGGAAAGGGTCCAGAATAAGGCCATGAAGACGATCAAAGGACTGAAACACCTGTGCTATGACTACAGACTGAGAGAGTTGGGGCTGTTCAGCCTGGAGAAGCAAAGACTTTGGGGAGACCTTACAGTGACCTTCCAATATCTAAAGAGAGCCTATAGAAAACGTGGGGAGAAACTTTTCTCCAGAGAGTGTAGTGATAGGACAAAAGATAATGGTTTTAAACTGAACAAGGGTAGCTATAGGTTAGAAATTAGGAATGAATTCTTCACCATGAGGTTAGTAAGACACTGGAATAAGTTGCCCAGGAGGTTGTGGTTGCTCCCTCCCTGAAGGTGTTTAAGGCCAGGTTGGATGAGGCTTTGTGCAGCCTGATCTGGTTTGAGGTGTCTCTTCTCATAGCAGGGAGGCTGGAACCTGATGATCTTTAAGTTCCCTTCCAACCTTAAGCCTTTTATGATCCTATGATTCACCTCTTTCATTCCTGTCTTCGGTCCTAAAACAGTGTCCTAGGCAAAAGACTGCCTGCAAAGTTCACCCTTGTCTGCTCATGGAAATGGATGGTTAGTAGCTGGGTCAAAATCATGGGGCAGAGGCCAAGTAGGACAGCCTAAACTGTGGACTCCGCTTCCATTTCTTTCACTTGAGTCCCACCATCTCAAAACCTGGCTAGATACATGACAAGTTTGTCTGCTCTCAGAGCCTAAGCACACTGAGTTCACAACTGAAATTCTCTGATTCTTTTAAAACAAGAGTCTAGTCACAAGTTTGGAGAAGAGAAGGCTGAGGGGAGACCTCATTGGTCTCTACAACCACCTGAAAGGAGGTTGTAGTGAGGCAGGTGTTGGTCGCTTCTCCGAAGTAAATAATGACAGGACTAAAGGAACTAGCCTGAAGTTGCTCCGGGGGAGGTTTAGGCTAGATATAAGGAATAATTTCTTTACCAAAAGAGTAGTCAGGCACTGGACCAGGTGGCCCAGGGAGGTGTTAGAGTCACAACCCCAGAGGTAATCAAGAAATGCATAGATGTGGCACTTTAGGGCATGCTTTAGTGAGCATGGTGGGTTTTTGGAGGTTGTTTTGTTGTTGGTTTTGTGGGGTGTGTGGTTGAGGTTTTGTGGTTTTTCCTTTTTTATTTTTCTCCTAGGTTGACAGTTGGATTCAGTGATCTTAGAGGTCTTTTCCAACCGTGACAATTGTGTGTGTGTGACTGTCTCTTCCAGAATACCTGCTGAGACCCAGGGTAGGCATCCCTGCATTTCATATAATAGCACATGGAAGTGAGAAGTAGTCAGGACATGTGTGTTGAGCAGAAATATCTCTGTTCACATGAAAGTCATTCAAGAAAATAGCTGCTGCTGTTCTATTATTCACAAGCATTGAGATAAACTGGTGTCTGGCCAATGGTGTGAAAATAACTGTAGTCTCCAGGATGCTGTCTCATATACAGAAAATATACATATATAAAGTGAATTTATTTGAATGCATTGGTCTCCATTTTTAGTCATTGCTATCACCATTTCATGACAGTCATTTGTCACAAATAATTTAGTAGATACGTATGTGTTCTCTCAGCCCTAACTGTAAAGGACACATTAAGATCTTTGTAATAGCCTATGTGCCACAATTTTTGGGAACAAATCCATCCCCATGCCATATTATATTAAATGGTGTTCCATTAATAATGTTATCTAATTGGTCATACCAGCTCACATAATAAGTTACTACAGTTGTCGCAGCAGAAATGGAGATAGAAAGGAGTCTCACCTGACTTAAAGACATATTTTTAGTTGCAGACAAAATGTATAACTCCTAACTTGGATGCCAGAAGCATAAATTTGTTCTTATAAGCTGTCACATCTGGGAAGAATAAGCCCTAATTTAAAAAAATTGAAATTGGGAAAAAGGTTTTTAGAAAATGGTAATACAAGAAAGCTGTGTAGAATAATTACTAACTGAAATTTTTAAAGATTTCAAAAATGCTAATTTTCCACAACTGCACTGAAAACAGACATTTGAAAATCTATTCCAAAACAAATAAAGAAATTGAATAGAGTCATCGGTAAAAGCTGCAAGGTGCTTTTTCAGAGAGATTTTAACTTGCTTCTTGCATGTGAGATATAAGGTCCCTTAAAAGCTATTATGAAGAAGCACTTAAGTTTTGGAAACTGTGATGTATTTTTTGCCAAAAGTTCAGTTGAAATATTTATACATCCATTCAAAACATCAACTGTGCTGCTCAGCTTCCTAAACAAAATGTGGCCTCATTCATGCTGAGACTGAATTCCTGAGCAGAGTAGAAAGGTACCATTTACTGCTGAGGTGCAAAAAGCATGTAAGAGTCTCAGTGGTTTATACTGAAGAAGACAACATCAACAGAGAACGCTACATTATGCACCCTTGCCATCTTATTCTTCAGGAAATCCCAGAAAGACATGAAAAAGCTGCTAAAACTGGTAGGAAAAAAGAATCTGCAATCACTGAAAATAAATTAACCCTTCCATTCTTTAGCAGCAATGATAGACACAACACAAATAATGGATTTGCATTGAAGTGCAGTAGCATATGTTCTGGCACCTAGAAGAGGTCAGGAATGCTTTTAAAAGATTTGGTCAGCAAAAATGAAGAAAATGAGAAATGGATGACAACGAATTCCAGAGTCATGCCATGTATGTTTGTTGCAGAGTGCACATCAGTTATCATAGAATCATAGAACCATTCAGGCTGGAAAAGACCCTTGGGATCACCAAGTCCAACCCTCATCCCTACTCTACAAAGTTCTCCCCTAAACCAGATCCACCAACACCACATCCAAGCAACCATTAAACACATTGCAGGGATGGACCCTTTTATTTATTTTTTTAGGGATCCTTTTATCTTTTTATTTCAAACCCAAAGCTGATCTTCCCCAGATTTTGTCTGAAAATGTCTAGGCATAATGTACTGGATTTTATTATACATTTCTATTTCTGTTTAACTAAATAATGATAAATCCAGGAAATGTAGAGAAAGTTTTTCAGAAATTTTAGGAAAGAACAGTATCCAGAGGGAGAGGTTAATCCTGAGATACTGATGTGTATCAGCCTGTACACCAAAACTAATACATTAAAGAAAGTCAAAGGTGATTGTTTTTCCTGTCATTTTGATTTTTTAAAGGTTGTTCACAGCATCATTTGGCAACTCTTGCTTAATCTAAGCAACAGTTAACCATAGCAAGGCTACTGAGAGAGGAATCTGGGTGAAACTAATAGGATATACACCTGTATCCAATTTAGTCTTGAGAAATTTAGTGTTTAACATAAGCTACTTTGTATTTTTTGTTTCTCCTTCTGGGTCTTCTGGAAAAAAAAATAAAAAAATCTGAAGAAGTCTCAGTAATGTTTAATTAAACTAGAAACAGACCGAGTTGCCAGATAGGCTACTACATCAAGATGGTGTCTTCTTCAGCAAGGAAAATAAGCGGATAGTTGTAGACTCATCATTTTCCGAAAAGTATGGGCAGTGAATGAATCTGAGAACTAGAGGCTCATGATACCCCCGTATTCTCACAGGTGTTCTTCTTGTAATGCCTGCTTTAAGAAAAGGCATTTATTCCTTTCTTCACTTACATAGGTTCAATATTTAGTGACAATCTTATGAACATCATACATTACTGACTGCAGCCAGGTGCTCTGCTGAGGTTTGTTCCCTGAGGACTTGGACTGACCACTCTTCTCCCACCAACGAATGGAGGCATATTTTTGTGATTGGGATGTATGTCCTTGTGGGGCTTATCTAAGAATAGCACTCATTTTTAACAAGTGACCTAAGATATATTTGGATTTAGTCCTGCAGAAAATGAAATACAAGAGTTCTAAATTGCGTTAGATTTTTGTCTATAAGGCCAAGTTCTCATAGACTGACCAGTGACAAAAATCTAATTAGTCTGTTTAGTGAGGCTTGTGTGTTTCATTGTGTTTGCTAAGTCAAGAAATTACTTCTCAGAAATTATGCACTCCTGTAGTATGCCTTATGAACACAGTACTACAGTAGTTTGGGTAACCATTCTCACTAGACTTTGCTTAATAGACCTTATATTTTATGTTTTCAATGAACAACTCATACAGGGTTGAGCCAAGGGCTTAATCACTCTTAATACAATAAAGCAGCACTTTAAAATATTATTAACCTCATCTGTCTAGATTTGGAACTAATAGACCATTGTGTGTGTATTGTCTTTATCCCTGCCAGTTATGTACATATTTATTAATCCACTCTTCCAGAGGAAAAATTTCTAAAGGAAAACCAACAGTAACCTTCAAGTGAGCGGGCACAGGTTAGAAGGGCACTAATTAAATGTCAGACTTGACAGATTAAAATTATGAAATTTAAAATCACCGTGGAGCTCTTTGTCATTGTCAAATTAGGAGTCAGTGTGATGAGGAGCACGGAAGTGAATGGTTTAATGGATTGAATGGGAATGTGGCTTAGCAGCAGCCTATTCTTGAATTCAGATCAGCCTGTAGTTCAGATCAAAGGCTGCTAGTTCAATTTCACATTCAAAAAGAGTTGTAGCTTACCTGCATCAGGAATAGATGTGTATATGTAGGTAGGTTTAAAATAAAAATAAAAATTAAAATAAAATAAATCAAAAAAAGACAAATATATTTCACAAGAAATAATTTTTGCATAGATGGTTTATGCATTTAGATTAGAGTAGCAGCATCATTTTCTCTGTTATTTGGCTATGGGTTATTTAAGGAGATTTTAAAGTCAAAGTGCTCATGCAGTGCTCATTATTTGTTTTTTGAAACCAACTTTTCTCTTTAGCAGTGTGGAAGACAGGGAATATTTACTGCTGGAGAGGTTATACTATAGAAAGCAAGATTAAACTCAAATGAGTGGGCCTAATCCTGACAATAGCTGCTCTGGTATACGTTAGGAAGAAAGCTGCTGACTTCAACAGAGTCTATACCAATATGCTTGAATTGTGTTGAATAAAATGGAAAATGGGATAAATAAAATGTCATGGATCAAAACCTTGTTTACATGGGAGTGTGCTTTATGAGGAAATGCACTTAAATGATTGATATTGTTAAAAGTTTCATTTGCACACACATACCATACACACAAATGTCCAAGTCTACGTATTTTTTTAGATATAAAGTATATGCAATATCTTTCAGACATCAGTTGTTGAAAATTTAATTATCTGACTCCTTTAAACTAGGTCTGTAAAGTATGACATTAAAATATTTCCCTTTCTTAAGTATGTTTGCAAAATTTTCTAACCCACTTGCTTCCTTTCTTAAAAAAACCAGAAAATAATTACATTGCCGTTCTGAAAAACTTCTAATAAAGTATCTTTTCATTCAAACATTTTCTTTTTCTTTTTAAGATATAGAATAAACTATACAACAGCAACTGAAATCAGTAGGATTGGATTTTAAACAGAATCAGGTAGTTATTTAAAGCAGTCTTTTAAACCAGTGGGAATATTTCTTTTGAATTTAAAAGATGTTGGACTTAAGCTGAATTCTTTTATCGATATATCTAGATTTGCATTACAAAAAGCATCAATAAAAACATCAAGCCATTAATTGCACTCATGATGTTTAGGAGTTTTCTCGAGACAAGTGATAAGTTGTGATAAAATTATGCCACGTAACTCTTGTCCTATGCTCCACTTTCATCCAGGCACTACTTGAGACATTTGGCAGAAATGGCATCTTCAATTCAAACACTGATTTGAATTGAGGTGTCTTTGGCATACTGTAAACTCCACAGTCAAGGCATCTACCTTCCACCTCAGTGAGAACATGCATTGAACTGGAAGACAAGACTGAACATAAAATCTACAATTGTATTTCTGGGAAATTCTGCTCAATATCTCCAGGTGAGTTGACTTAAACGCGATCCTAACAAATCTCAGATTAATCACTAATCTGTTGCAATCACCGACAACTCAGGTAGAAACAACAGTTCTTCAGGCATCACTTGGAGAAAATGTCCTTAATTCCCAGCTTTTAGTCAGGTTTCTAACTTTTCTTGACCACGGTCAAAGAGATGAGAAGGGCTACATCACAACCTTTCAATAATTTTAACAAAAAGAGGACTGTAGAACAATTACACAGCATCAAAAATTATTTATTGAAAAAAAAAAGTACAGTTATCAACAATTATCATCAACAACAAAATAAGATCCTCTACATATTTCACCTACTGCAGTGACATTACTCCAAAGAAAATGTTCTGGAAAAAAATGTCCCTATACCTCCAATACCTCACTAAGCATCAAAACACTGAAATTACTGGGGAAAAAGTGCACATGTGCTCTCCTTCCCACCCTGCATTTACAGAAGCCACATGAACAAAACAAATTTCTAACTACAATACAACCAGAAATTCCCAGAAAAGAGAAGGAAAAATAATTTAGGCTAATCTGAATCAGGCAGTCTGGAAAACTGATATCGGATTTTGTGGATGATATTGGAGAATAGTGCTGTGATTTAATATTGAAAGGAACTAGAAACAAATCCCCCTAAAACAAAACAAAATTAAAAGAAAATAAACTGAAGTAGAATTTCTATGGAGGCCCTAGTAGATTTCCTTGCTTGACTTCTACTGTTGACCCTTTAACTATACACTCCTTTGCAAAGTCTTTTGTAAACGAAGGTGTTGGCGTTGAAGAAGCCACTAAGCACAGGCACCCAAGAGAAGCACTTTCAAGGCAAGAAATACATGAACTGCTTAAAAAAACATATTCAAGTGATCTATCTCATGAACAAAAAACTCCATGGGGGTTTTATGTCAGTATTCCAGTCTCTTTCACCATCTGAGCTAACAGCTATGAAGAGTTTTCCTAGAGATATTGAAGGATATTGAATTTGTTCTATAAAACATTAGTCAGCATGGTCACTTTCTTTAGCATGGGAACAAGTATGGCATGAATGAAAGAACAAAGAAATAAGCAGAAAGCTGAGAAGTCACTTAATTCTGTCATGAATTCTACCAATTGCTTTCAGTAAACTAGCAAATCACAGAATCACAGACTCACAGAATGTTAGGGGTTGGAAAGGACCTCTGGAGATCATCTATTCCAAGTCCCCCCAAAACACTTGTTTCTGAATAAGTAAACAATGTGTCAGTATTAGCTATTAATTACTCAGTAGCCACTGAATATCTACACTTCAAACTTCAATAAGAATTTATTCTCTTGTAAGAAATGGTTTCAAGTCCTGCAAACCAACAGATACTTCCACATTTAAATACATTTTTATTCACATGAAATTAATAAAAAATACCAGTCATCCTAAAGAGGCTATGATGCCAAATAAATGACATTTATTAAAGGCCTTTTCCTCATTTTTTTTTTCTTTTATGAAGACTTCCTAAATTATTTAAAAAATGCCAGTGATTCCTCTTGAGTTCAAAACTTTCATTTGCCCAAGTCATGCATTATTTATCCATTCCGAAATATCACAGTGACATACATTTCCAGTACATTATGTTATCAAGGAGTGCAAGTCACTTAGAAGATAAAGCCTTTATTGCTTCTGTGTGTTAGCCTTGTTTTAAAGAGGGTTGATGAATCCCTCCTTGAGAAATGCCACCTGTTTGGTAAAGCTCTGTGAGAACAGCCCCAAGCTGCTAGACCTCAGCAGGGAGTTCAGAGGAGATGCAGATGGCCTCGACCAGAACAGGAGACATCTACACAGTGTCTGCTCCTGTGGGACAGTCCAGTGAACTGTCTCTTTCTCTGGAGCACCCCCAAGAGGGACAAGGCCTTTACATGGCCTTTTACTCAGATTGGTGATCAAGGAGGTGGCCAATGATTACTTCATTTGTAATACTGCCTGTGATGATGCTGTTGGGCTAAGGAAGCAGCACAGGCTTGTGAAATGACTCCAAATGCCTCACCACCACATTATTTACCCAACTAAAGTATTTTAGGTGATTAGGAGGAGAAAAGGTCTACAAAAGAGGCACCTAATGTGCAAAAATAAACCAAATTAAGGTGGGTTTTTTTAAAGAAAATGGGTTGCAAAAATATGTATGTCCATCACCTATAACCACCACACAAGTTTCTTGTGGTGGATGGTGAAAGGTGAAGCACAAAATTGTGTTTTGGTGAGCAACATAGACAATGGAGTCTGGGTTCCTGTAGATTTGTGACATAGCTGATGTTTTGACTATAAAGGGCAAAGGGTGGCTGGAGCTTTTCTTACAGCTGGGATATTCACTGTATTTCTCTCTTGCTCAGAGCCTCTGGTGTCTAACAAGGACTGAGCTTTTCCCTCAGTGGACTCTCTAGGAAGGTTTCTCTTCTGTTTATCTCTTTTTATTCAAACTTATAGGAAAATACTGTATCTGAGATTTTTTCCCTCTTTCCAGCTATTGCTGAAATTGACTGGGGCTTCCCAAGTTATTAAGCAGACACACACAGAAAGAGGAAGGGCCTCAAACACAATAACTGCATACGCTGCTGCAGGAAGGAAACCAAATATCATAATAGCTGCCCAGAATGTATAGATGGTTTCCTGTCCCACTGGATAGAGGATAAAATTAAAGGAGCATGTTTGTCATGCACAATTGTCATTTTCAGATATACTCACATGCAGCACAGAACCAGCAATGCCAATATAACACACCAGGCCACTTAGTCCTTTTGGCATACAGCAAGTGCATCCTGCCAGATATGTTTGGCAGCTGTCAGGGGATTCAACCTACATAAAGAAAAGCAGCCAACCTGGCTCAGGGAATTGCATTTTGTCTTACATGGCCTGAGAGAGCAGATCCATAATTTACTTTCTTATTGGGTCACAAAATGGAGAACAACCTGTAGCACTTGAGAAACATGCAGCTCATAAGCTGTTCAGGTACAAGTCTCAGCCTGGGTGACACGTGGGTTGTGCTGGCCTGGAGGCTGCTGGGTGTGCTGACATTCAAGCTATGAAAACAAGGAAGCCAGTGGGAGCTGGATAGCACATTTAACCTTGTTCAGCAATGGAGCAGTGGGGACTCATAGGGAGATGCTTTCTTTCCCTTCCTTAGAACTGTTAGAGAGACCAGGAGGTAACTAGTACTTGATGTAGTGTCTCTCAAACGTGAAGTTTTTATAAGAAAAGTTGTAGGACCACATAAGTGGTATTCTCATGGGGTAATAGTCCCATGGGAGTCAGTGGCACTAAGGGCATGAATAAGAGTTCACTAATTTAATTCAAAAGTTTCAGAAGTCCTGTTCAGGACTGAGGTGTGGTAGTGGCCACTCATTTCTGCTCATCCTGAAGATGGATAGCACTTCTAGCGATCTTCCTGGTCTCCCTCATTGGCTGTAGGCAAGCTCAGATTGACTAGTTCAAACTGGGACACTCTCTTAAATGGTACAAGCCTCTGTTAAAAATAACACAACCTGCAGCAAAATGGGAATGTACACATGAATTTTTCCTTGGCAGAAGTCAGGAGCTGTTCTGCAGAAAAGCAGTTAAAAGGGCTATACAAGAAGTAACATCAAGCATTGCTGGACCCAAAGGAAGATGCTTGCCTGAATAAAAACATAGGACCAGAAGAAAACATCTGGGTCACCAAGAGTGTCCTCTGAGATCTCTGTATAATCTCTTGCATATATATATTGAGCTCCCCCTGCTCCCAACAGAAGGCTGTTCCTGAAATTGAATGGTTCATGATAATGTGTTTAAGTGCTGAACAATCAGATACTAAAAATGTTCATCTAAGAGTCGGTATTAAATGATGATGATGAAGAGGTCAAGTAAGATTTGTTACTGTGATTTTTAAACTGTCATTCTGATGGTTTCTAATTTAGGACAGAAGTGATTGAATCGGAAATCATCCATAAATTTAAAATAATTACACTCACTATGATACAGAAATTTAGCAGCAGATTGCTGTGAACCCTTAAAGATCAAAGAGGTACAGATAAGGCCACAAAAAACAATCTGTAAAGTTGTAATCGTGTATCCTTAAGGAGTCATATATCACTACAGAAAAAGAGACATTGCTCAGTAAAATGGGCAAATTAATCAGACAACATTAATTCTAATACTGCAGCTGCTAATGCAGTTTAATCTGTTTACCCATGCTTCCTGTTACGGGGCACAGTATTTTTCCCTTTTTTAGAGGCAAATTTGCTAGTACTTGTTTCAATGAAGATTTCATATTGAGCCATAAACAAGGTCCCCACTGAGGGTCAGTGAGGTCTGATAAAATTTCTTACACTATCAAAGGGCATGGAGTTAGCTAATTGGCTTCCAAAGGTTAAAAGTGCAAGATTTTCCAAACAATGCCAAATAACCTTGGATCTTAAAACCTGATGAAGGTCAACTGGAATTCATGAGTCTGTCTTTGCAGGAATTAATACTTTACCAACATTTAAATCAGAAATTCAAGTGTTTGGGTTTTTTTTAAAATGTCATTCCCTTGTGAATGAGATTCAACACTTTGAATATCAGAAAAAAACTGTAAAAAAAAATTATGTCAAAATGACTCAATGATACAAGAGCTGTTTGTGCAGTCCATCCTCTGAGTCTCAAGTCGTGCACCAAACATGAGAAGCACTGTTTCCATCTATCAATCTCATAAACTAAGAACTGATAGTTCATTTGCAAAATGAATTCCAGACCTAACCCCAAGGTCTAAATGTACTGAATAAAATAAAATAAAATAAAATAAAATAAAATAAAATAATAAAATAAAATAGTAACCAGACTTAGTATCAGACTTATTGCAGCCTGATGAATCATGTTGGTTAAGTGATGGTTATAAGAAATCACATATTACTTTTATCCATTTATTTATCTGCTCTGTATATAAATAAAGCATGTAGTCTCTTTAAATAGATCTTTGGAGTCTATTACTTTCCAGAGGCTCTAAAAAAATCAATGAAAAAGGTAAGTATGAAAATAACACTGTCTTTACTTATTTGTTTCCATAACAAAATCATAAAACACTGTACAAATCCACAAAGCAGAGTGGAAGGATTTGTTCTGACTTCTTTGAAAGGAATTGGATGATTGGCCAGTATTTTCAGTGAGAGCAAGCCAGGACCATTTTCTTAGAGAGTCTGATTCCTGTAATTAATTACTGGGGTGTTCTATTCCTACCTTGATCTAACTGGAAGCAGGTACAAATGTTGTGACTTCAGTAATAAAATGTAGAGACACAGATGATACAGGACTCACCTCATCTTAGATCTTTTAATTTAGTCAACTAAAATTTTGATTAATACTACAGGCTGGTCCTCAAAGTTCCAGCTATAAGGAATAGAATGTGCAGATCTTCCAAAGACAGTGCTTGCCATCTATTTCAGAAAAGATGTGTGGTTCCTGCCTCCAGGTGCCTCCTTCAGATCTCAATCCTAATGCAGCAAAGCATGTAGGTGAGGAGAGTATTCCCTCCTCAGGAAGTCATGATGGGCTGGTATGTGATGCCTTGTCTTGTAACAAGCAGCAGATAAGTAAGAAGGGAATGATGGAGCACCAGGCCTCACCAGGAGCTACTCAGGGGAGCAAGCTGGTCACCACACACACAGAGAGAAACTGAGAGTGGGATGAGCCATGTGGCCGTGCTCCGGGTGCTCCCAGGGTGTTCCTGGGGTAAGTGTGAGCTTTACCTGAAGGAGAAGCTGGTCTACAAAACCAGTAGCAGTATCGCTTCAAGCTACAGACACTTCAGTTTAAGTGTCCAACTACACTTCACTGTGTGTGAGCTTCTTTTATGGAACAACTTGAACTCTAGGCCTAGATTTAGTTGCCTAATCATAGAAAGGTAACTAGTGCCAGCTGAACTCTCCTGGACTATCCAGAGAGATGTAACACATATAAGACAGGAATGTGTGATACCAGCTTTATCAGCAGGTAGAGTTAAGGTGGGGTTAGCTAGGACATACTGGTTGACACTGGATGGTTTTTTGTAGAACCAAATGCTATAGCTTCATTAATTAAAACAGGCACTTAGGCATCTACTTGCCACATAAACACCAATGTATGAAGACACCTTCCTCTGTACTCTGAATCTCACTCTAAGGGCCCAGGGTCCACCAGTCCTATGCAGATATCTCATAAAACCTCAAATAACTGTACACCAATGTGTGTGCAACTGAACAGGGCTTGCTATGTCTGGCTACAGAGACCCTTTCCCAGGTGTATTGGTAAGAAGTGAAGATCACCTCTGGAACTCAAGAAGTTATAAACAGCAATGACTACACTGGCATAATGCTCCCGTTTGAGATACTTGTATTGCCAGCACTTTGCAAAATGTAATTACATCATATCCATCTGCCTTAGCACAGAATCAGGGGACCACTACTGTGCTGGGAAGGGCAGTCTTACATCCTTAATCCTTTTGTGATGTTGGTGCTAAGTCACCCGTCTTCTAATCAAGGATGCAACGATAGTGCATTTTACACATAAAACCTGAGTGTACAAATTCGTTCAACTGGCTTTAATTTGAAATATGGGCATTAGCAGCTGTACAGTTTGTGACAGACTGATCATTTTTATGATGTGTCTGTTGGTATGGTCAATATTTTCTCTCTTCATCACCTACATTTAAATCTTCCTTGCCTTTGGATGCTGTGCATGTGCAATGTGCAATAAAGAAACTGAATTACCTTTCACCCCTGGAGAAGGTGATCCCTTCGAATCAGCACAGTGGCTATTGGCAGGCAGTACACATCATTTACATTGTGGTTGCCTTCACCCTGCTTGACCTCTGTATGAATACTGCAGTGCACCTAATCCCTATTGCTTGCCCAAACAATAAAAAAGCATGATAATTGCTGCTGCTACCTGTCACAGGCATAGCATCATACCAGAGTATTCATGCAAGTTTGTGCAAAATGGTGCTCAAGAAAGTTAAAGAGTTGTTTGTTGGGGTTTTTTTCACTAACTGAACATACAGAAAATAAAAAAAAAGGTTTTCTGTTGGTGATAAATTAGCTCCCACTCTCCTTTTGTTTGTTATTACAGTTATGGTTCAAAGCCCTCTACAAAAACAAGGTCCCACTTTATTATAGGACAGTCAGGTTCAGTGCACAGCTTGCAATAAAGAAATTAGCAAACCAGAAGCTGCAATTCTGTAGAAACACTCAAAAACGAAGAGGATTTAAAGTGACAAGATCCAATTAAATTTAATTACCCAAGCTGTATTTTCATTTTAACTGACACTTTTTATTAAGGAGCCACATGCACTAAAGCTAGAAACCTGGGCCAAATTGCATCCCAGTAATACAGTTATCTTATGCAAAATTCTGAGTATCTAATTTTCTAAAATTAAATTAGAGACATGGGGTTTGTAAAAGGTTCTCTTTGTCTGATGCTATAAGATGCTGTTTGCAATGTACCTACACTACTGTATACTTATGTTATAATAAAAATT
>NW_009953799.1:1503824-1512673 GCF_000747805.2 Chaetura pelagica
CAGTGTAAGTCAAGGAGACATAACCACTGTAAATCTAAAACTCTTGAAAACTAAACCATTAAGTGGTTCTGACTTTGACATGAGAAAGTTATTTCTTAATCTTTTAACTTTAGGCTTAAAGAGGCACATACAGCTGGACAAAATTATTATTTTAACATCACCTTATTTATCCACATGGCAGCAAAGAGCAAAGAGGGGCTGCAGAGAAAAGTCCACTATGAGACGTGAGAGTTTTTTCCTTGTCTCTGGTTTTAAACAATATATAGATAAAAATGTGAAATTTAAAATTGAAAGGCAGCAGATTAATGGTTACATAGCTTATAAGAAAAGAGGAGAAGGGACATGTTTTTTTTAAGCAAGATCAAGTCAGTGGGAACAGCCTAGCACCTATGAAGCCTTTAGAAATGTGTGAGGTTACAGTGATCCTTCCTTCCCAAGGGCTGAGTAGGATGTGCCAGTGCCTTTGGTGGCAGGGCCATCATTGGTGCTGGCATCTCAGCACCTTCACCCTGCTGGCTGGTAACCCTCTGCAACAGTAGGATTAGTCCTCCCTCATGAGTAGGACTAGGTGCAAACTGTCCTCCCCTGCCAAGGCAGGATTATAATTCTCCCATGAGTATGGCAACGGTCCTGCTAAGCCCCCCTGGCGACCTGTGCTCCTCTCCAGCCATCTCACACAGCCCCTAGAGCTTGTGGGGACATGCATGGATGCCATGAGTGCCTCTCCTGCCAACAGCAGCAAGGGACCAAAGGATTGTCCAAGGTGGAGACACCATCAGGACCAATTCCTGGAGGAGAGGTGCTGGGGCACCAGAGTTCAGAGGGAAAGCCACGTGAGCCATCTCCCTTACAGGTATGAACAAAAGCTTTACCAAGACCATAGCCAGGATCTACATTCATGAAAGTGAAGCTGGCTTCCTTTTCTGCCAAGTAGTGCTGCTAAACTTCTCAGGTTTCTAAGCAGAAGAGGGCTGTGGTTACAGAGGCTCTATTTCTGTATGGGAGAAGGGAGAGAAAGAGACTGGGATAGAGTCCCAATCTCTTCAATTTGTAAAGTGTGAAAGTGAAGTGAAGTATGCAATTGCTTTGTGGGAGCAAGTTCAGAAACAAAAACTATCTGTAAGATATTTTAAGAATGGGATGAAGTGTAGCCACAGTCAGATGGTTCTCTATGCAAAATTTCAGTATCCTTCCCCTTTACAATATTTCAGCTTATATCCCATGAAAACAGTAAAGCATGTGGGTATTAACACCTCCCAGAACAAGCAAGGTGATGGAAAATCCCTTAGCACTCTCTTCTACACACATCAGGCCAGAAGAGTTCATCTTCCATAAGAATTAGCTTGTTTATTTAACAACTTCCTATTTAATAGCACATATCGGGGGGGGGGAAACAACACAAAAAACAAGCATTGTTACATGCACCATCCTCTCAAAACTGAATAGCTGTTTTTTGAGGTAGTACAGTATAAGTGCATTGTGGAAATTAGAATGCAAATGCTTTGTACCATCACTTTAATCTGGGGGAGGTTCACTGGCTAATTTCATACCCCTGTGCCCAATAGCCAGAAGCCCAGGGGTGAAGTGAATCTTTTTTCTAGGGAAACTCATGGTTTGTTACTGGAAAATTCATTCAGTGAGGGAGATTTGCCTAAAGGGAAAAATGGGGCCATAAGGCAAACAAATCACAAATTTCACAAAATATTCTGACTGGAATTCCCGTGCTGGAATTTTAAATATTCAGACCAAAGGTTGGCATTCCTCAGAGAAAAAAAAAATAATAAATAAATCAGGTACTCACATATTCCAAACCTAGAGGTACTCCCAGTTAACTTATGAATACTTTATCTCTTGGTTATAGAAATATGGCAATGACACAGTCAGAAAGTATTCATCAAAGAGCCACTGGGCTCACACAGCTGAGTTAGGCCAGTTCCTGCAGCTAGCAGCACCTGAGGGGACCATGCAGTTAGCACCCTTTCTGGCTACCTCTGGCCTCATATCCTGAACAGCTGTCATATACTCCCAAGGCCAGCCCATAGCAAGAGTCCAGGGAAAGTCTCAAACCTGCCTTCAGATTCACAGCATGACTCCGTGCTGGATCCGTCAGCAAAACCCAAAACCATCACAGATACACATCAAAGGTCCTTTGTCATACACAGTCTTTTCATTCCTCCTTTCAGACCAAAAATTAACGAGGGAAGAAACAATTTTAAGCAGAATGCAAACAGATCACTATAAACCAAACTTATTTTAAAGGGTAAGTTGGAGGAAGGGGAGAACATACACATGCAAAATGGAAAGAGTTACGTTATCCCAAGAATGAGAACTCCCTTTCAGGGCTAACCCCAGTCCATAAATGGTTATGAGTTGTATGTGGATGAACTCACTTGTGCCCTGTGTCCACCTATGTATGACCCCCAGCTTCTTCGAGACACATCCCAGCTCACCATAAGTCTGGGCAATGGGGCAGAGGTCTTCATCTTCCAGCTGCAGTTGCACTTCCATTCAGCTCTCCAATCCCAGGAATCCTGACTGAAATAGAGTTTACCAGAAGCTGATTTGCCTCCAATTTCTTGCCTATTTCTGCCCATGCAACACAAATTTATACACAGTGTACAGCAGTTCAGTTGTTAATTATAAAAAGACTTCAAAAATTGGTAAATTTAACACATGACTGCTTCTAAAGGTACTGCACCTGTTAGAAACTGCCCTTTGTACCACTTTGTATCGCTGTGATTAAGACCATCTAACTCAGATGCTTTGAAGCCCACCCAGTCCTGCTCCTGGAAAGGAAAAGGGAAACCCTCACAATGGTGCCAATGAATGTCCAGAATATAAACTTCATTCTCAGAAAATAATTAAGACAAGTAAAGTCTGTTTAATATTGTATACATTTAACTAAAAAAAGCCTTCTGTTTTTCTAACAGCCTTAATGGAAAAAAAACCAAAAAAAAAAACCAAAACCAAAAAGCCTTTGCTTGCATAAGGCAGTGATTTCTCACATTCTTTCTAATTTTCACATTATTTCTGTTACTTGTGATATGTTTCCAGCTTCAAATACTCGTTAAATATGAACATTATAGGACATACAGAATAACTAAAGAGCTTCTTACTCTTCCAGTTGGGGGATATTTAGTAATGTGATAAATCAGTTTAGCCAAAATATCAAACACCAAGTAGACTGTCAAAAAAAAAAAAAAAAAAGCTATTATACAAGTCATATGCATATTCATTTTGTAACATCCAATTACCTGCTGAAAGGCAGCTTCTTCTCGTATTACCATTCCAAATCCATTAATTAAAAATCACACATTTAAGCACAATAGCTCAAGAAAAAAATTTTTTTGAAAATCTAAATTCAACCCATAACCACATATTTGTTTAGAAGGATGAATGACTGAAGGGGAAAAGCCCACCCAACATCCAGTCACACACATACCATGCATTTCTCTCAAGCGCCTTTCGGGTGAGCAAACAAATCGTGTAATTCTATCGTGTGCTGATTCAAAAATAAATGCTGACCAGACTCAGTTGGCTCTGCCTGGCTGTGGAGGGTGTCTCGTTTCTAGCGCCAGGGAGACTTAACAACTTTGTAGTCATTTCCATGCTAGTCTGTAGAAGCAACTATAGAAGTCTATGGAAGGTATTCATTAAGATTGGAACTGGGGGAAACAGCTTCTCTTGGCTGCATTAAAATATATGGTCTAGCTGGTTGCTGAGTTTTGTTCACAGGTTCTAAGTTAAATCAGTCTTCAGATTTGAGGTCAGGAGAAGATTTCCCTAAGCTCCAGACTCGCTGTGCTTGCTATGTGGTCCTTTGCTCTTCCTGGGATCATCTAGGAGGGTTTTTTTGCCATGTCTCAAGTCATCACAGGATTTGGGGGATTGGCAAGGCTTTTGATCTCTCCTGCTCTCTTCCTGAGAGACTTTTTTGTGAAGCTTCGTCTTTTTCTACAGGGCTAGGTCTGCAAGTGACACGTTGAAAATTGCAACACAGCCAAAGCACCTATTTCTGTCTCAGGTGAGGTCTGACGTTTCTAACACAGAAGGAGGCAGTTTAATTTTCCTATAATTTGTGTTCTAAATCTTCAATAAGACTTCCATGTCCATGGTGCTCACCCTGAAGTTCACAAATGTTTTTGGGTATATATATATGTATTCATACACACATATCTATAAAATCAATCAGAATGAAAAATACATACATAGCTAACAATGGAACTAAAAATGTTGGAAGTAGGTCTAAATAAATGCCACCACCATCAAGAAAAGTATGACGGGGGGAAGACGCAGAGATCCCATTTGTTTGCCTGGTTAAGCTGCATTGTTATACTCCATCCTCCTTTTGCACTGTCCCTTCCCTCCCCCTCTTTTTTTTTTTTTGTACTAATCTTCCCTACATCTGCTGCCAGCTAGGCCAAGCTCAAACAGCAGCGTCAATTCGAGGGTCAGAGGGGTCAACAGTGACACCAGATTTAAGTGTTATTCGCCCTGATGCCGTGACAAGACAGATACAGCGTGGCTTGACTAAAGTGATGTATGTTAAATTTGTTGCAAATTACTGGCATGATGGATCTATTGATGACCCATTGCAGCTGTCAGGATGTCTCTATCAGTCTCTCAGTTACGCTTTCTCCTGCTGCTCAGACCCATCCCCCTCTGACTTCTCCCATCAAGCAGAAGGTTTCTTTATAGTCCCTGAGAAACTCGGGGTGCAAAGCACAGGGAAACAAAGTGTAAGCACCTGCTGTGAACCTGAGAAGCACTGAAACCCATCTCAAGAAATGTAAAAATTTGGTGGTTTATAGACCTGAGTAATTGGTCAAGTTCACATAATCTGGATGCCTATAGAAAACTAATCATGGATAATAGGTTTTTAAGCTAACTCTTGTTTCATCCAAAGTATTGGAAACATGGTTATTTGAGCTCTTGCTTGAAGTATCTCACTCATCTGCAAAATCATCTGAATGGGAGAAGGCTTCTTTTTTTAGCTTTTGCTCTCAAGTAGAGCAGAGACATAATTGACCCTGATTCTCCACAGCAGAAACTGAGACAGCAGAAAAGAGCATACAAGGACTATCCAGGATGTTCTTTTCCTGTTGCTCCCTCCCAGCTTCTCTGGCAACAAAAACCAAGGTAGAGAAGGGCAACGGCCACTTCAGAGCACGTACCTTGAAGAATCACAGCTTGTCTGTAGCCCATGTCAGTCCAGACTCTCCCCTTCATGCCCTGTGGGAAGCAGGGTGTGTGTAGGAAGCCAGGTCTGGCTTCTGTCTTTGCAATGCTGCAAGACTGGAGCTTGGGAGAGGCATGGAAGCCCAGTCTAGCAAAATGGGGTGAAATAGATGGAGATCAAATCCTCTCAAGTGTCATAGATCATCTCTATTTTCAAACCAATGCCCCTCCTAGGAGTGCTTCCTCCTGGGCAGGAGCAGTGATTACAGAAGTACAGCCCTCTACACATTTTAGAACAGATAGAGGAAGCCCATAGTCATGATGATAAATTGTATCCCTTTCAATAAGTACATTTAAAGAGCATCTTATGCAAATTTCTTCTGTTTAAAACATTTGATTTGTTTGTTTAGGGTTGGGGTTTTTTTGCATTCACTTCCCTGTAGCTCTAAGTTAGTTTTGTCCTTGCTTCTAATTATCTTTACTTCCTGCTGCACATTTTGATCTTTCATTGTGACTCACAGATTGTCATCTCTTTGGTCTAGTGTTTCAGAGTTACATTCAGTAACAGCTAATTTCTTCACAAGCAAAGGGATAGCACAACTCAATTGCAGTTCCTGTGTTCTCAACAATTTTCAAGAACTGGAATACTGTCAGCCAAAGTTGTAGTCCCTTTGTTAATTTTAAGCCCCTGTGAATGCTCATTCATGGCAGAAATTAAACACCAGACAATCAGGAAAGACTCTTGAAAAAATATTCGGCCCTTCAGCAATTCAGCAGTCCTACATTCCTCCCAAGTGGCCAGCCCCTCCTTCCATGATCCATAGATTCTCTTCTTCCACTTGATTTTGCCCAGCAGTTCCTTTTTTAACCATGCAAGTCTCTTAGCTCCCTTACTAGATTTCCTACCCATTGGGATGCTCTGATCCTGAGCTTGCGAGAAATGGTCCTTGAATGTTGACCAACTATCTTGAGCCCCTTTACCATCTAGCACCCTGTCCATGGGACTTGTCTTAACAATTGATTGAAGAGGCCAAAGTTGGCCCTGCTGAAGTCCAGGGTTCTGGTCTTGCTAGGTACCCTGTTCCTCCCACACAGGATCCTGAACTCCACCATCTCGTGATCACTGCAGCCAAGGCTGCCATTGACAATCACTTCTTCAACAAGGCCCTCCTTGTTGGTGAGCACAAGATCCAGCAGTGCTCCTGTCCTGGTTGGTTTGTCCACCATTTGTATCAAGAAGTTCTCATCAGTGCACTGCAGGAACCTCCTAGACTGTGAATGGCTGGCTGTGTAGGTCTTCCAGCAAATATCTGCCCCTTAATTTGTACCCACAGACTTTCCACTTGCTTCTCATCAGCCCCTGGACACAACTCAGTACATTCTAGTTGCTCTCTCACACAAAGAGCAACTCCACCACCTCGCTTTGCTGACCTGTCTTTCCTAAAAATGACATTCCAGTCCTGTGAACTGTCCCACCATGTCTCTGTAATTGCCACCAGATCATAACCCTCAGACTGCACACAGACCTCTAACTCCTCCTGTTTATTCCCCATGCTGCCTGCACTGATGTACAGGCACTTCAGGTATTTCAAAAGAAAGTGTGTACTTTCACTGCATTTTAAGAGCTGAATTTTGTATCAAAACCCAAGGGAGTTAAATGATACAAAGTGTCCCTTTCCTCTGCTGTGACAGGATTGGGACCAAAAATGCTCACCGCAGATGAGATCAAGACACAGAAGTATAACATTCAACACCCATGGAAACTCATGGTCCAAGGCCACAGTGTGTCTGATACAGAAGTACTTGTAGCCTTCAAGCACTGACGGAGTGAAGGTGTTGAGGACAGTCATTCTGAAAGTAAGCATCTGCAGCTGGCTTGAATCTCTTTGTGTAAATGCTGGGATGGTGTAGTGCAGTAGGGCCAGTTTTGTAGTGGTTTTGTAGTTTTGTAGGGGTAGGGGGGACAGCAGGGGTGGTTCATGTGAGAAGCTGCTGAAATGTCCCCCAGGTCCAAAAATTTGGCCCCACCCCTGGCTAAGGCCAAGCCCCTCAGCAGCAATGGATGCTCCTCTGCAATTAACATATTAAAGAAGGGCAAATGAACTGATGTAAGTCCTCAGGGCAGAGGAGCAGTGCCATTAGAGCAGAGATAGCAAGGTCCCTGAGGAAGGAGGGGGAGGAGGTAGCCAAGCAGAGATTTCCCTGAGACAGCAGGCTGTCCACCTGCAGCCCATGGAGGAGCATGGTGGAGCAGCCTGTAAAGGACCACAGAGAAGCAGATATAGACCTGTAGCCATGGAGGACCCCGAGCCAGGTGCCTGTGCCTGAAGGAGGCTGTGGGAATCCCTCCATAGAGCAGTCCATTCCTGAAGGACTGAACCCCATGGGAGGAACTCATGTCAATGACATTCGTGAAGGACTCTCTCCCATGGGAGAGACTGTGCAGTGGAGCACAGGAAGAGTGTGAGGAATCCTTCTCCCAGCAGAGGAAGGAGCAGCAGGAAATGGAGTGGTGAACTGGCTTTAAATCCCATTTCGAGTCCCTCTGTGTGTGCTGGGAGGAAGGCAGAGAAAGTAATCAGGAGCAAAGTAATGTAGGCCTAGGAAGAAGAGAGGGATGGGGTAAGGTATTTAAGCTCTGGACAAACTATAGCTTACTATTTGCCATTCAGAAAGGAAGAAAAGACTTCTGTTTGGTTTTCTTTGGGTTTTTTGGTTTGTTTTTTTTTGCTAGATGCCATAACTTGACCTATAAATCAAATATGGATATTTTATTTTTAAGGTTTTTATTATACTAATATGTTTCTCATTGTATCAGAAAGATCTGTTTCTCTAATATGATCCAGAAGGTAACCAAATATGAAAGCAGACCCTGGCTAACATGATCCAAATTCCTTTAAGCTTATATTAGTGACATTTCTGTCATATTAGCACCCTTTTATATTGCATTAGTGAAAACAATCCATGAAAATGTGATATGAGAACTACGTATGCAGTATGCACGTTGTAATTAAGGTTAATCAAATTACTACTTTGAAGAACAGCTTTTCTGGTGATAAAAAGAGTAAAAATCACATTATTTCTAACAGTTTGACCTCTTGCAATATTGCCAGTGGTCATCTCCTTCAGAAGTCTACCTGCAGGCAAACTCCTGAGATCAAATAGTATGCCTACAGAAGACCGAAGTACTCTGGTATGTAGAAGTGTTGACAACAATTGTCATTTGTCATCAATAATTCCAGGGAACTTGGCATTTGGATGACAGCTTTCAGCAGAGCACTCCTTCTAAGGTACATGACCACATCTTGTGAGCTCCAAGTCAGACCTATTTACCACATCTGTGTATCTCTAATCATGTAAGTACCTGTTCAGGGTAGCCGGTATGTCCCATGCCTACTGAACAGGGCTGCATAAATAACAACTTTTAGCCATCAACATTAAACCTTTCAAAAGTGTTTCCGAAGAGCAATGTAATGATGATTGTATTCAAATCCATCATGCAATAATAGTAGATAATGAATAATATATCTTGATTACAGCTCATCTCACGCCAATTATCACTAAAAGAGATATGAACAAAGCTAGCCAGATGGTTTGGTAAAGAATGTCTGTAAATATCCCAACCACACACCTTCTGGCACAAAGTGCCAAGATCTGCTTCCCCTATTCAC
>NW_009953799.1:1512788-1607885 GCF_000747805.2 Chaetura pelagica
GGAATTTCTCTCTCTAAGCAGTTTGCAGAAACCTAAGACCTTATTTGAAGGATGAAGTATAGCATAAAGGAAGGCTATAAGAAATAAAAGCGGAATAAAATAGAAATGTAAATGCAGGTAAGTCCTCTGGTAGAGTGTCTCTCAATATGAAAAGATCTGTACCATGTCCCATCTTTGTGACTTTGATGCTAAGCAACCAAGATAAAATACACTTCCCACAAAATGGCTCAGTAACAAACAAAAAAATGATTGTGTATGAAAGCGCTCGAGTTATAACGACACTAATCCAATGGGCAGTGTTTTAAACTGTTGAGAAGTTTGGAGTCTTTTTTCTTTGTCTTTCCTTGGGGCTTCTACATGTGCTGTAACTTCTCTATGCATGAAGAGTATAGTTAGTATTTTCATTTGCTGCCTAAGTAGCAAATTACCCTGTAAACAGCCCACAAGAGCTGGTCTGTAATTGAATTGTAACTGTTGACTTTAGACATTTGGTATATTTGCTGCAAGAAGTAAATTTTCAAAACTTCATCTTGATGCAGTCAGACAAAATGAAAGGTAATATTCTTTATCTGCCACAGATTGCTGCAGATGAACTGCTTTCATATGAGCTTAAATAAGATTTAGTGTATTCCATCCTTCAGCTGGCCACAATTGAAAGTGATCAGGATCAATATCGCTGCCCCTGAATGCAGCCTGGTATTGTGCATTACAATAGAGGAAATGGCTGTATTCAAAATTTTCCTGTGTCAAATTAATTTCCATGTTATCCCCAAATTCAATTAGATGGGAACCCCGTGTAACTAAAAAGGTGTCCGACATCCCTTAGTGACAAATTGCGGTGCTTAGTGTGCATATCAAGGTGAAGTGTTGAGCCTTGCTAATCTTCTCACTAATTCTCAATTACCGTAAAATGAAGCCATAAATCACACAGACAGGGGATCGATGGAAATGTTGTTTTCAGGGTGATTGGCAGCCTCCCCAAAGGTTTTCTTTAAGTTGGTTTAAGGTTACCATTCTCTAAGGGGAGGGATGAGGTAGTCTTGCTCAATCTCTATGATATAGGCCCACAGGCCTTTTGGGGATAGTGGGGAGGGACAGCACCAATTTCAGCCCATCAGACATCCAATTTTTCTCCTTTTCATACCTGCTGTAGTAAATGAGAAACAAATTAAATTTCACTCCACTATCTCCACAGAAACCATTTAAATTTTTCATGGAAACTAAATTGTCCCTAGACAAATAGCCCCCTGATTCTATGAAAATATACTGGAGCGCTGGGGACAGAAATAAATTTGTGTCACTCTGGATATGCCATTCTCTGTAATGTCATTCACTGCCGGCCAATAAATGAGTCCCTCCCAGAACACAATGGGAAAGCCTTGTGCTCTGGTGGATTTGCATTGTTCCCCCACTCTGGAGCGGTCTAATATTCTTCCTGTTATTAATTTGCAGCCTAGGTTTTACATTCATGAGGCCAAGATTGAAATGTAAATGAGGCACAAAATAAGTAGTCAGCAGTAGCCCTGGCCGAGCAGCCTGTGTCATAGACTCATGGACTTACATGAAAATAGTTATCACTCAGAGAGATTAGCAGCTCAGAACATCAATCACTGCTGCAAGGAAACAATGAATAAAATCGCCCCGACATGAGGAAGGAAATTACAAGAGCTTTAAAGTGGAAAGGGAATATGTAATACTGCTACCTGTTGTTGAAGCACTAAGATGGCTGTAATAAAAAAGCTGGGTTCCTGCTCTCTCTCTCTCTCTCCCCTTCTCTCCTGTTCCTGTTGATCACTGATATTTAAATTGTGCTATTTTTGTCATCTCAATTTATCTATTAAATGAGCTGCAGTTCCTCAGCTGGAGGTCTATGATACTTCACACTGCACCCAAATGAAGCCCACAGCTTTGAATTTGAACTCGCTTTAAAATTATTACACCCTATAGATCACCAATCTCATGGCAAACAAACAGATATACAAGGCCTGAGTCCTCAGGTTTCAGGCAGGCTCAGAGGATGCTGGACTTTGGAGCAGGAGGCAATGGTGGGTTTACTCCACTGTTGCCCTTTCCTAATCCCCAGATGGTGCAGAAGTGGTGCAGCACACAACACCAGCAGGGTAGTGTCAGGCCAGCACTTCCTCAACAACCTCTGAGCAGCTCTAAGGAGCTGTCAGTAACCAGAATCTGGGGAAGATTCAGCTAATTCTTTTCTTCAGCAGCACTGATCACCCTCATCAGGAGGGGAAGCACCACAGAGATACCCTGCCCAGTCAAAGTCATCCCAAATTTCTCCTGATGCCTGGACAACTCCCAATGGGATATGTTCACTGAACAGAGTGGCTGTGCTGACCTTGCTCCACAACTTCTGCTTGCACAAATAATTTCATAAAATGCACTAGCTCACACCTCTAGCTAGTAGAGCATGATTTCTACATTGATAACAAATATATCTAGCTTAGTGCTTCAAAGCAGTACATTTTCCAGACTAATTCTTTAGGTTATCAGAGTATATTACATTACCTGTTGGACTCTTTTCCTTACGTGTTCTCTGTGTTCCACAAATGCAAAACACTATTTCATTTACCACTGTTAGTTTTGCCTTTAGCAGGAAATGTGTCTGATTATTACAGCTGGACAGTGAGGCCACTTTCTTGCCATTCTTCAGACAGCAAAAATATAGGCACGTGTTTTACTATAAACCAGCAGATTTCTGGTCTAATTTTTAATTTCCAAAAATGTAGATCTTCAACGACAAAAGTAGCTGTAAAACTGTGTCCTGGTAAGATGAGTTCAAAGAAAATGCAAAAAAATTATTCTAATCCTTCCTCTTTTGAGGTGGCTCATTAATGTGATTGGCCATAAACATCATGCACACACGTGCCTCATGATGGGCAGAAGCATCTCTCTAACCTATTTTTCCCAAAGATGCTGGACAGTTTCTCACGTGTCTACCTCTAAAAAAATATCTGTTTGCAGGGAGAATTCTGTACCACGAAATATTTCAGTCTGGGTACACTTTCAGTTGCCATACAACTCTTAAGACTGTTCAACATGATATAAAATTTTTAACAGTTAAAAATGTAATTCCCTCCTCTTCATGCAACTGAGTTTGGGACTTAAGATAAATTATTTAAACTTTATTGCTTCAGATAGCACATTCCAGGTAACACTTTTCATTTAAGATGTAAACTCTTTTCAGGCAAAAATGTAAAAAGACACCGAAAATCTGGATATTTTAATACCAGTTTTTACCACAGGGAAACTGAATCTTAGAAAATTGGAGTGTTTTTCATATGATCACACAGCCTGGTAGTGACAGTAGGACTGGAAACCAAATCTCCATTTTCTTTCAAACCACAAGATCAGGTGGCCTTCAGAAATCAGCTCTCCATTCCATTCCTCATCAGGAGGAAGAATTAATTTATGTATGTAAGACACTGAAGTAAGCCAGTAGAAAAATTCTGTGTGAGTGCAAAATATAATTAATATTTCCTATTATACGGACAGTGGACATTTTGGTCAAATAATCTCTGGAGAATCAGGACTGAGATGAAGAGAAGTATTAGCATATCAGAGCTATTGCATATCAGAGCAAGCAGCATTTTCCTGAAAAGCTACGTTTTTCACAATAAATATGCTACTCCTTTCATTGCATGTTCATTTTTAAAAACACAATACAGACATATTATATAGAGAGAGTTTCAAACAATAATGTGTGGTAATGTGCCCAGGAACCTTTATTCTGTTTCTCTCTGCAGAAGTTCACTAAGGATAATGCATACTGCTAAGAAAAGGAATTTTAAATTTCAGAGGAGCAAAAAGTCAGCATAAAATCAGAGGTTCAGCTGTGTAATATAACATTCTTTCAAGAGGTTGAGAAATTTATCATAGATGAGCTAGCAGAAGGTATTTAGCCTTAAACTGTTTCTTGTTGGGTTTTTTTTTCCCTTGCTTAAAAAGACAAAATCAGACCCAGGTTGTTACTGGAGCTTCAGAGCCCCATAGCAGCTTGCAATATGTGACTAAGGAGCATGAGCAACCTACATGAGGCAGCACCTTCTGCTCTCAAATCCCTCTTTTTCCTTACACTGCCATTGTCTTCACTCTTAGTGTCTCAGAGTATCTGTTTAATTGCTTATCAAATGGATAGTTATTGTATCATAAAATCTTTAAAGCCATTTCCCAGTCCCATTCAGTTGTGGGGCTGAACTTTTATACAATGATATATCACAATGGATTATGCTAATAAGCTTGTTAATAGCTCTAGTGGTGTTAACTGAGCGCTTTAAAACAAACTGGTCCTTGCAGTAGATTGGGAAATGTTTTATAAGGGGCATGTGATCTAAGAGCAGTCATGACAAGGCTAGTAAATAATAGCAGAAGCTGGCATGACTAAAGAAATACTCACCTAAATTATTTATATGTTAAGCAAAAATACAGTTATTAAGAAATATCATTAGTTCATTACTAATTGGTTTGTGAATTTGTGATGAATACCTCATTTGCATGCAAAATAAACCCCCAGCCTTTTGTTCAACATTTCTAACCTTCAAATCTTTGCAGGTTTCCTCTCTGCAGCCCCTTTTCTTCACTAAAATTATTACATCAGCTTGTCAGACAAAGTGGACTTTCAAGGTAAAGACATAATTTCTTCTGCAATGTATCCAATATATTATTGCCATATATTTTTAAAAAGTCATAATATATCAGCATTTGGAGCTTGAAGGTAATGCAATTAATGCTACATAGTATATATTTCTCCTTAGCCTCCACCAAAAACCTTACGTTTTGAACATTTATTAGTACAGGAGACAGTGATCTTGTTTCATTCATATATATCAAGTTGGGCTGTCAGGCAAGTGATTGTGAGGAATGTTAATTCCATGTGGTACCTGAACTTCCTTGGCAAATTTCCATATTAAAAGGTTTTCAGAACCACAGTCTCTCATCAAACACTTTTCTTCTTGTCCTTTATTTCCCTCTCTTCATAATCTTCTTATTACAGCTCCTTCCTGTCCACTCTTGTTTTTCTATTTCCCTCTGTGTAAGACTTTTCCCTCCCTATTGCCCCCTCCACTCAACACAGTATCCCATGTTCCCAGCTCTCAACAGTTTTTTTCTAGCCTCACTGCTTCCCAGGAACTACTCTCACATTACTTCCACTTTTGAGGGCTAGTCCCTGTAAGGAGGGTTGAGAGTCCCTCCCCTTTCCTTGCCTTCTTCCTTTTTATTTTCAAAGCCTTGCTACTACAGAATCATGTAAGCAATTAATACAATTTAACTAAATATTGTCCATCAGCTTAGCATACTGCCTTTTCAATAAATTCAACTTGTCTCTCTCTTGGAATGCAAATAATAAGAGTAATTATTTCCTGCTTAGAAAATATATTCATCAATGGGGTGGAGATCAGTGTAAGAGTCCCAGAGATTTTTCACCTGTTATGGTTAAGAAGAAGTTCCAGATGTATCAATGAAAATAGGCCCAGCAAGGACCAACAGTCCAGACTAGGAAAGCAAGATTCTGTGAGCAAAAACTGAACTGAGAACTATCTTCCAGTTGGTCTCTCTATGTAACAAACTAACAAAATCCCAACTTTCAAGCACATCCTACACTTTATTTGCATTTCCCTTACCCAGGTCTATCTCCTGAAAACACTTCTATCACTTGACCTTCTAGGGTTTTGTCTTTACAAGCACAGAAATTGTAGTGCATTTCCCAGCAGCTGCAGATTGTTTTTCTTTTATATTTATTATCCACAATCTACCTCAGCCCAGCAAGACATGCATCACAGTCTAATCCAAGCAAGATACACAAGTATAATACAACACTGACTAAAATGAAAAATAAAGTGAAAAGTAACACAGAAAAAGACAAACCAAGAAAACAGAAAACTTTGAAAGGTGTGGCAAAGAAAATGTATTATTAATAAGAATGTATTATTATAATAATAGATTTCTTGCCCAAATAGATGAAAACAGACAAACTATTAGGACACAAAGTTTCATATTTACTTTGCTCACACTCAGTAGAAGCTGAGACCCTGGCCCAGCTCTGTTCATGTCCATTGCCCAAGATCATGGAGCAGATCCTCCTGAAGGCTTTGCTAAGGCATGTGGAAAGCAAAGGGGTGATTGGTGACAGCCAACACAGCTTCAAGAAGGACAGATTCTGCCTGACAAATTTGGTGGCCTTTTACAATGGGGTCACAGTATCAGTGGACAAAGGAAGAGCAACCAACTTCATCTACCTGGACCTGTGCAAAGTGTTTGACATTGTCCAGCATGACACTTTGGTACCAAAACTGAAACAGTATGAATTCAGGAGATGGACCATCCGGTGGGCAAGGAACTGGCTGGCTGGTTGCACTCAGATAGTTATGATCAACAGCTCAGTGTCCAGATGGAGACCTGTGATGACTGGCGTTCCCCAAGGGCTGCTACTGAGACCAGTGCTGTTTAACATCTTTGTCATTCTCTACTTAGTCAGTTGCTTAGCCCAGGAAAATGGTACAGGTGAGGGTCCTCACTGGTATGCATCACTTGTGCAAAAGGAGATTTCAAGCTGGAGCCAGCTCACGAGGAAGGATCTTGATACACTCTGATGTGACTGCCATGAAGGAAAAAAAAAAAGAGGCACCAGTAGATGCCTGCTATGAATGAAGCTGGGATGAAAAATGGAAGAAATCCCACTTTTTGTTAGCTTGATTGTAAAAAAAAAAAAAAAATGAACGAAAAAACAAACACACAGAAAGAATCAACTGGCTAAAAGGAATGAAGTAAGTGATCTCTTCCCATTATAATCAGGACACAGAGCCTGTGATATCTCTGGGAGCTCAATCTAAACAAGGCCCCATCTTCTCGTCTCTTTCGTATTATGAATAAAAACATGAAATTAGTTTTATGTCAGAAGAACAACCCTTAAGACACTTGTAACTTATAATTATAATTTCTAAGCCGTTTGGCTTGTCAGTATCAAGGAATTCACAGCCCAAGACTTCCAGGACTTTATAGGCTGAGACATGCTGTGTTAGCTACTGAAAATTAACTATGAATCTCTCATCTGCGTCCTAATTTATTAACTACAGTGAGAAACAGAAAGTTAAAAAAATGTATTGTGTGTGCACAGCCTGCTAGCATGGATGAAGCCATTGGCTGTGTCCTGTTACTAGTCAATAAACTACTAACAATGGATAAACATTGGGGTTTTCTTCCTGCAAATGTTTTTTGTTTGGGTTTTTTTTTTCCTTGTAAACAAATACTGAAAATTTTTCATCTTCACTCAAGAGCAGAGCGGGCCAGTGACAATTTCAAGATTCTACTGGATTCACAGGTAGCAAGAAAATAAAAAGAAGTGCTTTTGAATTCTCTTTGCTATGCAAAATTCCGTTCCCTTGCTAGATCCGGCTGAAAAGTGGTAGCATCACCTGTGGTGTATTTTGAAAGGAACAGTATTTTTTACATGGTTTGAATAAGAATTCTGAGAGGGAGGCCTGACCAAAAAGTAAATCAGGAATGTAAGTATATTTCAGCTTTCCAGCTTTCAACATAAAACAAGAAAATAAACTGGACTCGAGTGGGGTTTTTTGGTGTCAAAGTCAGCTGCCCCCTGTCTCTTTAGAGTACATTAAAAGATAGAACTTAGTGTCCTAAAATAAAGGGAGGTAACTATCACTCCCACAATTTTTGGATGGAAAAATGAGGGCACATGAGGCTGAAATGGCTTGCCCAGCTTCTTACAGTTCTGAGTACCAAAGTCAAGAGAAGGACACACATCTTTGATTGACCCAAAGAGAGGTATTACTTCAATAAAATTGCAAAATATCCTATTTTCTTTACAGTTTCTTCCCATGCTGTTACTGTTTAGCAATATTGCCTGTCTTGCTTCTTCACTTCCCCTCCTCCCCTCCTTGGCTTTCATGAAACACTGCTTCACTGTTTGAAAATTTAAAATTTAAATTGTTCAGAAATGGATCAAAACCAAGAGAACTAATCTTCAAAATTTCAAGGGTTCTGATTATATCAGATCCATTTCTAAATAATTCCTATTTTTTCTTTTGCAAGATCAAAATCCAATGATAATGATTTGCATAATTAAATCACTGTTGCCTCACTTCTGTGTGCAAAGTTATAATTAGTCCTGGAACACTGACCTTAGTTTTCCTTTTTTGTGAACAAAGCCCTTCTGAACTTCTAATGGCACTGATGTTCAGCCAAACACAAAATAGAATTTGAAATAAAACTTCAAGGAGCAGAGAAGTGCAAGTAAAGAGAATGTTCTTGACTCTGGTCTTAACAAAATATTTTCAGAGTTTATACATTTTGGCTGTGACAGAGTTAAATGGTTGATCACAGATTTGGGAGATATATTGACTGCACCAGATTAAAAGTTAGACTTTATTTGTAGCATAAATCCAGTAGATGAATATGTAATGTGCATTCTTATTTTATCACAGTCATAGAATACTCTGAAACTTTAACCCCAAGGATGCTATCTACATATTTCCCTCCATATTTTGTATTCACAGAAATAATCAGATTAGTTGTTGGATACTTTTTAGTACCACACTTTTCTTTTAGTAAATAAAAAAAGCTGCCACTTCCCATCATTTCACAACACCTAGAAAGATAGTAAAATCTTCAGAGTGATTGCATCTTTCTTTTGCTTACTCTCACACGCGTTCCCTCTAGAGAAGCAGATGTTTGACTTGTCTCATGTAAAAGGCAAAAATTGAGTTACAGCTTCAGAGTGCAAGATTTGCAATGTTTGCTACAGTTTATTAATGTTAACCAAATAAAAATGACATTAGCGAAAAAGATCTACATGATATCTCAGAACTCCCAAGATTAGGCCAGATGGTCACTTCTAACTGATATAATCTAGTAAACTCTGTTGAGAGACAGGCTATTGATTGAATTTCAGACTTTAAATTCAAGCCCCATATCTGCACATGTCCACAGTGATATCAGTTGCTTGAAATCCAATACAGAGGTGTAGATTGGGAGATGATGTTAGTTGCTACCTATTAAAACTGTCAATTCCATCTGTTGTCTAACACTTTAAAATACTGAGTGTAGTTTTTAATAGATCAGTATTAGATTAAGAGGCCATATATTAAGGCTGAGAAGCGTGGGGAAATGTGTAATTAAATGACACAATGGAAAAGGAACTCCGTTGGCTGGAACTGGCCCAAATTAGCATCAAGTGAGAAGCAAATGCTGTGATTTAGGATTTCTGCAGCTGCCAGACTTCCCTAAAAATGAATAATGTGCAGCTCTGTTGAAATTCTCTTTACAAGCAAGTAAATCATGATTAAAATGTGGAAGTGCTGTGAGTGTTACGATTATCCAGCTCCCCGTACTGCGCTTCCACAGGTACTTCAGTGACTCTGCATCTGCCAACCTGCCAGGCTCTAATGACATTCCCAGAAGGGTTGTCTCAAGTGGCTGATGACAGCCCCATCAAAGCCGTGTTCTGGAAAGTCATAGTCCTGAAGGGTCTGTATCACCCAAAATAGAGTTGAAAACCATGGTTGGGGGTTCCAGGGTTACATATAGAGTGGTGGTTCAACCTGCCCCTTCCCCACATGTGCAGTATCTCCAGGCATTGGCCCAGTACCAAGGGCTGATGAGGAGGGAGGGTGATGGACACCCATTTCCATCATTGCCAGCCTGGCATACAGCAGCTATTGCTGCTTAAATTTAATTAGAGAGGGAAACTGCCCTCCTCAAGCCCTGCATACCCCTATGACCACAGGAAAGGGGAAGGGGAGAAGAGAGAAGAAAATGTGGGAATGAATCTTAAATGCAAACACGTAACCAGACAGAGGAATTAGTTTTATAGCTCCTGGTATTTGTAAGGAGAAGCAAAATGAGCATACTCTGGAAGAAAAGCAGTATGAGTTCTCCAGCTGTCTGGAAAGGCTCTGCAAGCAGGTTTCTCATAAAAACTGATAGTTTATTTTTCTCATAACTTTTCTCTGGAACAAGCAAGTAATCACCTAATTGCTGACCCTAGCTGGGCCAGTGCCTTCCAGAATAGAAGAGAGTGTGGGCTCAGACAGAACACTGCTCAGGGGTGGGGTTGTCCTCTTTTTGCATTAACTTTCAGAAGACATTTCAGTTAAAATATGAATTTTGAGAGCAGAATGATGGTGGCCTATGGAGGATGCAGAGGATGATTCGCTTGAGGAGAAGAGTTTGGAAAAGACCTGAAAAATTCTGTTTGCAAACTACTAGTGCTCTGTGGTCAAAACAGCTAGTACACCTGAAGACTTTTGGAAATGTTAGTCTCTACATGTTATTAACCAGTACACAAAGTACATGAAACATTCATGGAAACTGGATGTTAAATGAATACTGCTGTGTACCCATAGAATACAAATTGTGGATTTAGAAACACTGTATTCCCAGCAGATACACAATTTGAAGAATTATGCTCATTCCAGATAGAAACATAGACACTATTGTGTGATGTAGCTGATAAATTAACCAGCAAAGGTCCAGCTGCATACATTAAATACTCAAAACAAATCTGTAGGACCAGAAATATTGTAGGTAACATTAAGCTACTTAGAATAACAAATATCTCCAAGAAGATAAAAAACAACTATACAGATTTTTCACAAAAAAAAAAACCACAATAAAATGCAACAAATAGATTATTACTTCAGTTCTGCTTGCTCCTTACTGTGGTAAGAGCAGAAACTGTGCTTCATGAATTAAGAACTTTCATGATCTCTCATAGGTTTTAAACACTTGGTATCTGTTCTGGTTTGGTGGGTTTTGGTAGCAGGGGAAGGGCCCCAGGGGTGGCTCCTGTAAGAAGCTGAGAAGCTGCCCCTGCTCCCAACCCAGCCAAGGAGCCATTAGAGGGACAAGAGATGCACCTCTGCCATTAACATATGAAAGAGCTGAGGTAACACCTGAGCAGAGAAGGACTTAGAGAAGAATTGTGATGGAGAGGCAGAGGTGCTGGTAGTTGGTGAGGAAGAAGAGGCAGAAGGTGCCCCAGCAGCAGTTTCCCTGCAGCCCATGGTGAGATGGCAGCTGTGCCCCTGCACTCATGGAGGAACGTGGGGGAACATTCCCTGAAGGTGCCAGGAGGGGTGAACTTGGCCAGTGGACTTGGATGTTGTGGCCAGAGGATTTGCTGCCAGTGGTCCTTTTAAACACAGAATAGACTTTCTGACTGATGTTGTCCAGTGAGGTCTTTGAAACAAGTAGCCAAGGATAAAAAATAATATTTTTGTATAATCTCTCTTCCTCCTTTTTCCAGCAGAAATGGGCATTCACAGAAGGAACCAGCACAACAGCTGAATCTAAGTCATGACAGAATGTTTGCTGGAGCTGCAAAGACTAAGAAACTAGTTAATTGGGTTATTTTTAGGAAGAAGATTCCTCACTCTCTAGGACTTGTTAATGTTACTGGTGGATTTGGATTTGCTGCAGCCCATGGTGAGATGGCAGCTGTGCCCCTGCACTCATGGAGGAACGTGGGGGAACATTCCCTGAAGGTGCCAGGAGGGGTGAACTTGGCCAGTGGACTTGGATGTTGTGGCCAGAGGATTTGCTGCCAGTGGTCCTTTTAAACACAGAATAGACTTTCTGACTGATGTTGTCCAGTGAGGTCTTTGAAACAAGTAGCCAAGGATAAAAAATAATATTTTTGTATAATCTCTCTTCCTCCTTTTTCCAGCAGAAATGGGCATTCACAGAAGGAACCAGCACAACAGCTGAATCTAAGTCATGACAGAATGTTTGCTGGAGCTGGAAAGACTAAGAAACTAGTTAATTGGGTTATTTTTAGGAAGAAGATTCCTCACTCTCTAGGACTTGTTAATGTTACTGGTGGATTTGGATTTGTATCCTTGTAGGATCAAATGTTCATTTTAAATAGAAAGGAAACTGGTAGTTAAATTTTCAAAATAAAATATTCGATGAATGATGAAAATGGAAATCACAAATTTGGCATGGGAAAAAAAATTAACCAAATACAGTACAAACTAATTATAGTGGAGTGCACACATGCATGCAGACACACCCACACACACATTTACAGCTAGCCACAAAATCTAGTCATAGTACTTCAGTGGACCAAGGAAAAGCAAAATCCTGAATGTTGCATAAGATGATTAAGGGGATAGCATCAAACATATGGAACATACTCATGCTAAAATACACAAAGGATTTCATTGCTATTGAATTTTTGCCAGCTGCCAACTTTGCTAATACTGTTATGAGCACACACAGATAAGACATGCTTCAAGACTAGCCACAAAGGGGAATTAGCAATGCTCCCTGCAGTGTCTTTATGCACCTTTCTCCGAAACTGTCCCTAACACAAAGTCTTAAGCCACGGTATTTTCCAGCCACAGCTCGGAGCTTCTATTTCTTTCTAGTTGGAACTGTGCTACAGGTGCAAGTGTTGTAACAGGGGAAGAAGAAACAGGGGTGAAGAGCAGGCTGGAGGGGAAGGAAAAGGGACGAGAGCACCTGAAGGCTCTTCCTAATTCCTTGTCTCTCTCTGTTCCTCCTCAGGCAACGGGCATTTGGTAGGAATCAGACTTTGGTAAAGGCTGCATCACCCAACAGCTTCCACAGAGCACTGTCTGCCCAGTGGAAACCTCTAAGTGCAGAGCCAGGTTGAAAATCTCTTGCCGTTTGATGAGGCTTTGCTGAGTGCTTAGCTCTGTCAAAAAACCTGACCTGAGTTATGGCCACTGAAGGCTTTTGAAAATTGGTTCCTGTGAGTCTGAAATGCTTAATATTCACCAGCTACTAAGTGCAAGTGCATAAGAGGAGCTTCATCCTGTGTGTCAGGATAACTGAGTTTCTGATTTTGAGTAATAAATATCACCAGGTCAGTTATGCACTTGTCCTTGCCCATCCTTGCATTACTAAGGCTTGTTCACGTAAGTAGCAGTTACTGAATCATGCCCATTATTTCCCAGTATCTTTCAGTGCTGGATGTAAGAGCGAGTGGACCTGCCTGACACAAACACATTGAGTAAGACTGTCTTTTCTAACAGGTTATTGCACCCACTGTTCTTTCTGTAAGTTATTTAGGTTTACTTCTTTGCCATATCACTTAGTACAATTTTTTTTTCTCCACTTATATCGTTATTGTAACAATAAGTGTCACCGATGCAGCAGCAAGAACAACCAAGAGAAAAGATTGCAACTCATTATCATTCATTACTGTAGTGAAGAGAGATTAGAAACATAATGGAAACTGAGAGAAGATGTACCTTAGTGTCACTTGCCTTGTACTTCGCTTGCAGCCAGGAACTTCCATGGTATGTGACAGTGACTTGGTCACTGACTGCCAGTTGGTGACCCTGGGAGGGTCACTTGACCTTCCAATTACTTCATTGCCCCAGTGTAAGCTCAGATAAAAAGTACAATCACATGGAAACCTGGTGCTGTATTTGAGGAGAGCTTTCCTGATTTTAAAGCTGTATTTTTGAGCTTATGTAGATAGAGCTGCTTAGTGAGTTATAGTTATTTAATACTTCCCATTATGAGACCAGGTTTTCAGATGTTGTAACTCTGCCAAATGCTAATAGTCTGAGCAAAAATGTTTCATGTTGTGTGACTGCCACAGTGTGACAAAAGAAGTAGTAGTAATATTTAACATTTTAAGCACAGTTTCTAAAGATTGAGCATTTCCAAAGGAAATTTAAAAAAAAGGAAAAGGGTTCACTGTTAAAATAATTCTTAAAACAATATTTCAGACAAGCCCTCTCCTTTGCTAGAGCAATAGAATATTTGCCAGGGAATGCCATCTCAGCTGTGTACTTGCCTTTTGCCACCATCTGAAAATCTACACTGTTTAGGCCAAATTATTCGGCTTTGAAAAAAATCTGTTTGCTGATGTTCACTGGAAAATCACTTTGATTCAGAAACTAAGTCATTTGAAAATTCCCTTCAGCATACAGATTGTCTTATGGATTCATTAGTTTGAACAGGCTGAGCCAACAGGCAGGGGCAACTGAACATATTCAATCCCCTTGCAGGTCCTCTGTAGGACAGGAGCACTTGAGTGCTAGGGCAGGTCCAGAGAAAGACTTAGTCTTTTGTATTTCCATTCCATGATGGCCTTTTGATTTTTTGGTACCTGAGCAGTGAGGAGAAAAAGAAACTGGTGAATGTTCAAAAGCTTTCTGTTTTCTAGGCTTGCTGCAGTCCAGGTTCCAACAATAAACTTCTGATGAAGTTATTCTAGGAATAAAACTATTAACATGTCCATATTGTACCTGAAGGGTATAATGGTAGCATGTGAAAACATATTTGATCTATTTTTATTTCAAACCAAGATGTCATACACTTTGGATACGTACTGCAAGGAAGATCCAAGGTGTGCATGGTCTGTACTGATTCTGGGTGTTTTGTCAAATGTCTGAAGGACATGCCACTGCATCACCACCTTTCTACTCCAATGATACAGATCAAAGCAGAGTCAGACATCCTCCATATGCCAAAATTCTGCAGTATAGCTCCACCCTCTGAGGCTTAATGCTTTATCTGCACAGTCACAAGTTTGTCTGACAGCATGCTCAGGATATAATGCAAGGTACAGGCACCCGAGTGGTCTCTACATTAGTTAGATTAAGTAGAAGTTTTTCTGTGAATGCAAATAACTCGATTTTGCTCCACTCTGTCTACACTGATTCAGCTACACTACATAAACTAGTCTTAACTCTGCTGAATACCTCTAATCTGCAATATGATATGTAGGGAAGAAATAATGCTCAAAATCCAAGCTACTAGAGGTGAGCTGGGTGAATGATACCTGGCACATCCTTTCCTTCTCCAGCCAACTACACTAAGAAGTCATCTCTAATAGTGCCTTCCAAATGCATAGGTGTGCAGACAAGGAGGAAAGAAAGAGTTGCCAAAACATGTTCCTGGTCTTGGAAATGTACAAAGTCACTAAAAACAGGTATTTGCTTTATGTTTAGGGTTTTCTGAGGGAGAAGAGATGCAGTCTGATCCCTCTCAGAAGTGAACATCAGCAGGTTTTTTGGAAGTTCTCAGCATTTAAGTGGATGGTAATTCTCCTGAGAGCACAGCCAGACAAGTGCTAAGGGTGTTGGATACCACTCTCATTATGAACTCATATTTGGAAATTATGCAGGGCACTCTGACAAAACCTTTCTTTAATGTGAAAATGACACCTTACTGAAAGTTTTCTATAGGAGAGCTCTTCATATAGCACAATCCACCAGAAACACTGGGTCACTCACTGAATTCAGTCCCTTGTTATGACAGGCAACTGGCACTAGATAAATTTATGAAGATCCATCATACTATTAATTCAAGCGCCTTGGTTTGGGATTTTTTCCTTACTTATCCTATTAGAAGGTTGTTCAAAAATTTAACTGATGAAGAGAAGTCTTTGAATTTTCATACTTCTTTCAATGGAACTTTCATCAGGAAAATCTTCACAGATTCCATCTTAGAATTTCTCATAAAATTTCTGACAGGATAAAAAATGGTTTAGTGATTAGTAAGTTTGGATGCAGGAGGTAATGACTCTTGGTCAGTGATCTTGATGAGGAGGGCAAGTTCTTGATCTAAACAAGGAAAAGCATTATGTCATGGTTTCCTTCATCTCAGGGGAGCTGACCTGACCATTAAACCTTTGCTTAGGAGGGTCTGAGTATCTTTTATCAGAATGTGACTTGGCTTTCCAGAGTCCTGTTTGCTTTTTCCTGCTTGAAAAAGACTGAAAATTTGATATTTCAAAATATTCAGCAGGCAATTTTACAGTTCCTCATTCATATTTGCACATAGCAACAGAAGAAGAATATTGTCAAGCCCGAGCTTTCAAAATTAATGAGCTGGTCTTTCAAAATTATGACTGGCTTTAAAATCCCCATCTTAAAAAATAACATCTGTGACATTCTTGTCCCACGGATTTGACTTTGTATTTTGTGGGCCAGAAACTTTGGTTTATTAAATGACAACTGATCTTTTCTCTTAAGTTGGTACATTTAGGGCTTTTAGTTTTATACATCCCCAAGCTAATGTTATAAGAGGCTGATTCAGCCTACATTTCAGAGATTTTTGAAGATAAAAACACTGAACAGATTATGTAATTTACTACTGGATTTGGAGCCTTGCAGAAGACATTCTACTGAAGGAGCTATGGATCTTGGGCAAGCCATGTCCGCTCTTTTGGGCCTCATACTTAGGGCTTATGAAGCCCATATGTTAGCAAGAGTAATGTAACCTTTCCATGGATGGGGTCTTTTCATGACCTGGGTAGGGCAACCGAGAGAGATTCACATTGGACCTCCTTGCTTTCTAAACTTCTCAGAGAGGAGCCCAGGTGCAGCGGGATCCAACCTGTGTCTCAGACCTGACCCTTCCAGGGAGAGTGATTAAAATGTCAGTCAGAGGAAATGCTCGACTGTCTGATACCCCTTCATCTGATTAAGGTGATATGACACTCAAGGTCTGTATTTGAATTAGGATTAATTACAACTATAGAAGGAATACAGATACTTCCATTATTATCTCAGGCTGCAAGATCATAAAGGCTTATTATTTGGATCACAAAAGTCATGACACACATATGTTCAAGCTGCAAAACCAGAGAAAAGTTGTAGTCAGGCCTTGTATGACTTAATGATTTCAAGAAGGAAAAGAGAAAGAGGAGATGGGAAGCTGGAGGGATAGATAATAGAAAATCAAGAGTCCTGTATCCAGCATTTGTCCAGCATGGAGGAGAGTTGGTGTCAGTGCCCACTATCACAGCTCCTCCTTTTATAGGTCTGTTTCATTTAAACAATAGTTAAGAAATTATGAATAAGTGTGGCTGACACATCACATCACCATCATTGTAAATGCAGGCCACAGGCCATATGCAGACCATCATCTTTGTCTTCATCCTCTCAGGCAGTCCTTTTGGGATTTAGACAAGGCTTTGTTCAAGGGCTTACAATAGTGTTTGACACTACTTCCTGCAAGTGGGGTCCTGAGGGCTGGTTCCTCGCAGATCTACACAGTGTGGCATGGGAAAATCCATCCAGGGTCTGTCAGTGCTGCATAAACTTGGGTTTCCCAGCATCTGAAGTGGCATAAGATTTACTCATTTGTATTTCTCTTTTTACTCTACTTTATGAAACTGGCTATTTGATTATGACATTTGTTGTTAGGTCTTCCTTGCTGAAATCCAGAAAGAGCCTTGCAATGGGTGTCCCTCCCTAGTGCAGAACACGTGTAAGCTTCAAACTTCAAGAAGTCTAGAGCCACCTGTGCTTCAGTCCAGTTCAGTAGCAGAGATCACCAGTGTACTTCTTCTCAAGCACAGCGTGGATGTGGTGAGTGGTCTTGAGTCTGGGGAACAGCCACCAATGTAGACAAAAAGATAACAGATGGATTCATTTGAAGCACTGATGCCTGTTGTGAAACCCACTCCACTCTGCAGATCTAGCCAGCATTCCCAAATACATGAGGTAATTAAAGATGTTAATGGAAAGGACTAGTAAAAAGTAATTCATTTAATCTGAAAATGTTGTTCAGGTCATAAGCTATTCCTAGTGGTTTCTGGGTTTGGAGGGGTTTTTAAGTAGTGCTGTTAGAGAAAAACCGCTGCTGTTATTGCCTTTTCTGAAATAAAGTACTGCAGCTGCTAATGCAAACTCTAATTAAATGCACAAGTCTGAATTTGATATTTGCTGGAGTCTCATGTCATTTCTTAACTCAAACTGCTAGACAGACTCAAACCTGACACCTCTGGATCTTTCATAGAATATTCTTCCTGCTGTACAAACTTTTGTGTTGTCAAAACTGTGGCTTTAGATATTTGTGTGTGGGGGAGTGGGTAATGGATGGAAATTTAACAAGCTTTTATTATCCACTGTTACCATTAGCCTGAATCTTTAGGTTAGATGGGAGTTAATTGCCAAAAGATTTTATGTGATGTCTAATTGGCTCAGTCATCCCTCTATACCATGAACCCTACCAGACTGCCAGTGTGCCCTGAACTCAAGCAGAGGGTAAGAGCCCATCAGTTATTTAGTATGTGCTAGAAGCAGGCATTTTCTTTTCACTCCATGTGAAAACAGTTAACCACAAGGACAGAGTCCCACCCCTCCACTTTGCAAAATGGTGAAATTAAGTTTTCCGTACAGCTACCAGGGGACTGCAGTAAATTACCCTGGTAACAGAGTTTACATTGATTCTGAAAAAAGCACTTGTCCATATGTAACAACGATAACCTTTTAGAAGGTTTGGAAAACAAATCTGACACCCCATTAAAAGGCAAATGATTTTTTCTCCACACAAGAAAAAGAAACTTTTAAGACATAGAAGGCTATTAATAAATAATGGGGCTTTTTTATAGGAAAGGCTGACATGAAAGCTTAAGCTATAAACTGTATCAGAGGCAGTATTTTGACTTGTGTGGTTTATTTGTCAAAGCAGTGAGATGGGATCTCATTTTTATTAGCTGCACAAAAGATACTTTATTGAATGTCACATTGTAATTTGATTTTAAAAGGAATAGAAAAAAATTACATTTTCTTGGATACGTAATACTGCAAAAACATGATAGTCATACTAACCACTAACCACAATGAGTAGTAATATAAACCCTCCAAAATATGCACTAGTACCTCACCAGTACAAATGTGGATTTTCAGATTCTGTGTACCAGAACCTTTTCCCTGAATTCAGTTGAATTTACAACTGTCAGAATAATTTCTTTAAAAGATATGCATGTTATTAAATTATGTATGTAAAAAACTAGCTTAATAGTAAGATTTGAGGAGAGGGACAGCTTTCAATATTTTAAAATTTGTCTTTAAGCTCATTCAAATAATTGATTAATTTACAAGAAAAAGGTCATATCTGAATGCAGTAAATAACAGTGATCAATAACTAGATATAACAGGAAGGGGAACAAAGAGAACATAATGTGAAGTAACCTGTACAGATTATGCTCTTTTCCACTTTGCCATTGACTCACTGAAAGTTGCTTAGCCTCACTTGATGCACCTATATGTCCATGCTTGTGAAGGCAGCATGAAGGCTTAACGTCTGAAGACAGCACTGATTTTGGTGCCTGTTTTATCTCAAAAGACAGTGGCAACATCCCTGGGTGGGCAACGCGGAGTGCTCAGCCCCTTCCCCTACCCCCCCAAAGCCACCTCACCATGCTGTTCATTCCTGTCACACATGGATGGTGAGCTTGCACCAAAGATGTGCCAACCAATTGTGTTCTTGCTACTCACAGACAACTTCCTTAGCACTTAAACTGATCCCTGTTACACAACTCCCCAGAAAAAAAAACACAGTATTTAAGAGCAAGGCCCTAGTGACAGGGGTGTATATTTTATTGACACTAAACCATTGAATTTTTACATTTGCTTCACCAAATAGAGCCTCACTTTGTGTCATCCACTGGAAGTACCCAGAAAGCAGTTTCCCAAGTGCTCAATTTCTACAAGTAAAATAAAGGGGTAACAGGAGGAGAAACATTACTGGGGGAACAAAAATCACCTTGAAAAAGCAGGAAAATGCATATTGTGCAATAGCAGTGCTAGTCCATGGATTTAAATCCTGCTTCTCCCATTGGAGTTGTCTCTGTCCCCTGGAACATGAGCAATCCTGTGTATCTTGCATGAGTCTCTAACTTCTCAGTCGAAATGAGGTTGCAAGTCATCAACTCTTCCTTCAAAATTCAGTATCTGATAGTGTCCATCCTTGGATAATGTTGTTTAGATAGTAGCAGTTCTGGTAGAAAATCAACATACTAAGCACTTCACAAACACTTATCAATTCATTGTCCTCACCAGGGATAGTTTAAAACCTGACATAAACCGCAGAGGGACACACGTAAGAAAGATCTATGTTACCTCATCCCAAAAGGTGGGATTATAAACAGAAAAGGAAGTTTAAGGGCCAAAGCCATATCTACTTGCAATAGATCTACTACTGTTAAGATATTTGAGGACAAAATCTGTAATGGTCCTTGTTTGCCATCACAGTGTTTATTTTTTTGGGCCCAGATTGAAGGGGTGGGATGCAGAATGCATGAGCATATCTACAGCTCCTAGGAGGTGCCTGCTTTGAGGTCCACACAGGAGCACTGAAACACACTGGAGTGTCTCTCAATGCACAGAAGCTCTTTAATACTTCAGTGCCATGGGATTCACTCTCACTTGCAAGATGAAAATTTTGTTCACAGGGTGGAATGGAGATTGCTTTTCCAAATTGCATCACTTGGCGATTGGGCTATTTTTCTGGGAAGTGGATGCTCCTCTAGGCAGAAGAGGAGATGGATCACATTTTATTGACTATGGAGTAAACACTATTTCCAAATCAGATCTCTACTATGTCCTCTCCCAGTTGGTTTTGTGAAGACAGCAGTAGCTCCCACTGCCTTGTGTTAAAAGCTCACTCCAAGTGAGCTGTAATTTAGCTAAACAAACAGCTCAAGAGCTCGAGGGAACTGAGGGGGCAAATGCCAGTTTCTGGCAGCTTATCAGGGTGAAACAGAAGCAGGATAGTAACTGATAAGCCTGACAAGTGTAAGACATCTAGAAAGGCAGAATTCTGGGCTCTGGGGACTTTTTCAGTCAAACAGGGAAGTTTGCAAATGTTCTGGTTGGTCCTGGGATGAGGCAGCAGTGCATGCATCTACTTTTGAAAAATCCTCCTGTTCTGCCTCAATGACCTAACCAACCACTACATACTTCAGTAAGGTTTTAGAAATTTCTGGAGGTGAAATCAGAAGGTGTGAACAAATTCAGCAGAGCATCATGCAGATGCTTTCATAAGGGGTAAGAGAGATTCAGAACAGCCTCCTCTCACTACACAGGTCCTACAGTCAACCTGTAATTTTGCAGTAAATTCTAAAAAAATGTATAAATATATTCAAATTTTTTAAAATGTTATGGTTTGGTTTGGTTTTTTAATATACTCAAAGTTAAGCTGTCAAGGTTGACAGGCTCTCTTGGTTGGTTGGAATTCTAAGGAAAAAAATATCAACAAGTGACATCAAAGTTAAATGACAGTACCACAGTACCTCCAATTGGCCTTACCTTGTTGTATCTCCCAACTATGTCTTTGGCCACCAGCAACAGCCTCAAGTCTAACTGTCCATAAATATTGGGAAAGTTCACAGAGAATATCCATTTGTGACCATCAATTTTTCATTTATTTATTTATTTATGCTAGGAGAGGTCAGTGCCTCCATTCCATGTACATGATAGCACCAATGGTTGGGAAAAGCCACACTGCCCCTTGTGTTTCCTGAGTAGGTTAACTGTAATAGCCATTGTTCCTGTGGCTGCCAAATGTCTGGCTTTTCCTAGCCAAACACACTGGGTAGATGAGGGCAGCTCATCACCATCAGAGACAATATGTTTATTCTGCAGGCAAAATCCAGATGAGAGGAATTTAGGTCACCACAGAGAGCAGCACAACACCTCCCACACACGTACCTCTAAATTACACTTTTGCTTTTGGAAACAAAGGCCTTCAGAGAGGTCAGCTGAGCAACTCCCCCTACGCTCACCTTCTTATTGTTTTGTTGCTCAAAACATTATTTTGCTACTTGGCTGTCAGGGTAACCATGGTCCTGCCAACCTTATTAGCATCTGTTTCATCTGATCATTAGCATACTTCATTTGCCAATTAGCATATTCTAATTATTACCAGGCACCTACAGTGCCCATAGCAAATTGTGCCAGGAAGAAAGTAAACGTGTCCAACCACCTGGCTGACGCCAAGGGAGTGTCCCAAGGTGCTCCCTGCCTCTGCCTTACTTCTTACTCTCATCAGCCACTTCAGACAAGCATACATTTCATGGCTGCTTTGTTAAATGCCAATCCATCCCTGAAGAACCTTTTGCTTCAGCTGTGTCATGGGCCATGCATACTTGTTCCTGACGTAGGACTCACAAACTAGGCTACCATTTCTACACTGCAGCTGCAGTGAATTTCTCATCTTCTCAAGTCCTACAGTCAGCATGGAAACAGTCATTAGCTAACAGCCAAGCTCTTCAAGGCTTTGCCCATATCAGTAATTCCTTCAGTTTCTCTGTAGAAAGGCAATAAAAAACATTCTTTTTACAGCATTATAGTAAAAGATGAGGCTGCTTTTCAAGTACATTAATATTGTTTTAGGGGTAACACCATAAAAACTTAGTCATAGAGTCATATAAGAGTTTGGAAGGGACCTTGCAGATCATCTATTAAATAGAACCATAGAATCATAGAATGTATTGGGTTGGAAGGGACCTCTAAAGGACAACTAGTCCAACCCCCCTACAATAAGCAGGGACACATCCAATTAAACCAGATTGCTTAGAGCTCGATCAAGCCTGACCTTGAATGTCTCCAGGGATGGCACCTCCACAACCTCTTTAGGCAACCTGTTCCAGCCCTGGGGTCCATCAAGCAGAGCATTGCCACCTGGTCAAGGGAGGTGATTGTCCTGCTCTACTCTGCACTGGTGCAGCCTCATCTTGAGCACTGCAGGCAGCTTTGGGCACCATGATATAAAAAAGACAGCAGGCTATTGGAGAGTGTCCAAAGGAGAGACATGAGGATGGTGAAGGGTCTGGAAGGGATGACTTACGTGGAGCAGCTGAGGTCGTTTGGATTATTCAGCTTGGAGAAGAAGAAACTGAGGGGTGACCTCATGGCAATCTATGGCTTACTCACGAGGGGAAGAGATGGGGCAGGTTCTGATCTCTTCTCTCCTGTGACCAGTGACAGGACTTGGGGAAATGGCAAGAAGATGAATCAGGAGAGGTTTAAATTGGATGTCAGGAAAAGGTTTTTCACACAGAGGGTGGTTGAGCACTGGAACAAGCTCCCCAGGGAAGTGGTCACAGCACCAAGCCTGCCTGAGTTCAAGAAGCATTTGGATGATGCTCTCAAGCACATGGTGTGATTCTTGGGGTGCAGGGACATGGACAGGAGTTTGACTCGATGATCCTGATGGGTCCCTTCCAACTCAGCATATTCTATGATTCTATGATTCAGTGATCCATCACCCTCATATTAAAGAACTTTTTCCTATTGCCCAACCTAAATCTACCCTTTTCTAACTTAAAACAATTACTTCTTGTCCTGCTGTTACATGCCCTTGTGAACAATTATTCCCCAGCCTTCTTATAGGCCCCTTTCAGGTATTGGAAGGTTGCTATAAGGTTCCCCCCAGAGTCTTCTATTCTTCAAACTGAACAACCCCAACTCCCTCAGCCTGTCTTCATAGGAGACATGCTCCAGCCCTCTGATCATTTTCATTGCCCTCCTCTGGACACACTCCAGGAGCTCCATGTCCTTGCACTGAGGGCACCAGAGCTGGATGCAGTACTGCAGGTGAGGTCTCACCAGGGCAGAGTAGAGGGGCAGAATCACCTCTCTCAATCCATTGGCCACACTTCTTTTGATACACTCCAGAATGGAGTTGGCCTTCTGGGCTGCAAATGCACATTGGTGGCTCATGTCCAGCTTTTCAACCACTAGCACCCCCAGGTCCTTTTCCACAAGGCTGCTCTCTAGCATGTCTTCCCCCAGCCTGTACTGATACCTCTGGTTGCCCTGGCCCAGGTGCAGGACCCTGCACTTGGCCTTGTTGGACCTCATGAGGCTCACCTGGGCCCACTTCTCTAGCTTGTCCAGATCCCTCTGGATAGCATCCTGTCCCTCTGGCATATCAACCACACCACCCAGCTTGGTGTCATCACCAAACTTGCTAAGGGTGCTCTCAGTGCCACCATCAATATTGTTAATTAAGATATTAAACAACACAGGGCCCAGCACTGACCCCTGAGGGACACCCCTTCTCATTGTTTTCCATCTGGACTTTGAGCCATTGACCACCACCCTCTGGATGCGACCATCCAGCCAGTTCCTTATCCATGGAACATTCCACTCATCAAACACATCTCTCCAACTTAGAGAGAAGAATGTTGTAAGGGACTGTGTCAAAAGCCTTGTAGAAGTCTAGATAGATGACATTTGTAGGTCTTCCCTTGTCCACTGATGCAGTGGCTCCATTGTAGAAAGCCACTAGGTTGGTCAGGCAGGATTTGCCCCTGACAAAGCCATGCTGGCTGACCTGAATCACCTCCCTGTCCTCCATGTGCCTTAGCATGTCTTCTAGGAGGATCTGTTCCATGATCTTCCCAGGCGCAGAGGTGAGGCTGACAGGTCATTAGTTTCCATGGTTCTCCTTTCTAACCTTTTTAAAAACAAGTGTAATATTTCCTTTCTTCCAGTCACTGGAAACTTCACCTGACTGCCCTGACTTCCCAGTTTCCATTATTGCCACTATGTCATAGCTTTCCTGTAGCAGAGTAGCTTCCAACCCCTCCTGTTTGTTTTCCATACTGTGTGTATTGGTGTAGAGGCACTTCAGCTGGGCTGACAGCCATGTCACATTCTTAGAGGAACATCACTTTATTCCCACAAGGTGTTTCATGGATGCTACCCTGCTGTCTCCTGTTACCTCAGGAGCCCCTGGCTCATCTCTGTAAGACTTGACCTGTGCTGCAGTGTCCACCACATGCCTCAGGGTGACAGGCTGAAAGCCCTTAGCAGCACCCCATCCTTCCAACCCTAATGTGTCTTCCTGCAGATTGTCAAAGACTGTCTTGCTATTATTATCCCACTCCCCCTTCACATCTATTTTAAAGCCCTGTCAATCCAACCCATCTGCCATGGGCAGTGACACCTCCCTCTAGACTAGGTTGCTCAAAGCCCCATCCAGCTTGGCTTTGAACAATTTCAAGGATGAGGCACCCAAAACTTCTCTGGGCAACCCATTCCAGTGTGTCACTACCTTCACAGGAAACAATTTCTTCCTAATACCTAATCTAAATCTACCCTTTTTCAGTTTATAACCATTACCCTTCATCTTATCATTACATGTCCTTGTAAAAAGTCTCTCCCAACCTGGCCAGGGCCGGGCCTATCCTCTCCAGGAAGGCACTTGACTCAGAGGTGTCCCTGGGTCATCCTCAGGCATGTCCCTACAGCTGAAGGAGAGCTGTGCATCTCCTCTGTGCTCAGAGGCCACCTGGACCTAATGATGTCTTTGACATTTTAAGTTTGAGGGGGGTTTTGTTTATTAATTATAAGTTTTAAATGAATTTCAGATTTTTAAATTCTGCAGATGGCGACTAGCACGTCAATATCCAAGTACTTATTAGATTTACAAGAACATTGACTTTAAGGGAATTCAAACCAGATTTCTTCTATTGATATTACATTGTTGTGCCAATCTCTCAGCAGTCGGTATGTTACAAAAAAAAAACACATCAGAGGGGTGTGGTAGTCCTCTGCAAAAGTTCAAAACAACACCACGACTACAAACATAATATTGCTCATCTTGGTCTAATATTCCCAACCTTTTTTTGACCCAGGATTCAAAACCAACAAAAGGAAAACATAAGGATGGTTCTTAAAAGCGTTTTGTTTCACCTAAGCTGAAGATGTCTGCCCTGCAGACCTCTGTGCCTGGAACAGTCGGCATCAGCTCCCTTCAAGGTCAGCAAAAGGACTGTACTTTTGCGTTGTACCTCACTTGAACTGTTTTACAAGTCATCTTCTTGAGAATGAGACAAATCCTTCTCAGAAAAGCCAGACAGCTCAGATGTAAACCCCTAATTCAGCCGCGTGAATCCCACCTCCTGACCATCCTTTGTGAGCTCCATTGATTTACAAAGCTGGTACAGGAGTAGAAAGAAGAAAAGTAGCTACTTCTGTACATTTGTACAATAAAAAACAGGGTCTTGACAGGAATAGGTGACCGTCATGGGGAGGGCTCAAGCAAGTATCCCCCATTTCCTCCTATTCCAGGGCCAGCCGGGTACATCATCTAGAGCAGGAGGGGGTGGAACCTCCAGCAGCCGTGCTGCAGGGGCCTGGAACAAGGCAGGAATTCCAGCCAGGGCTCCCTGGAGGAACAGGGAGCATGAACACATGGGGTTGGCAGTGCTGGAGCCACACATCCTCTTCCCCTTCACACAGGGCACTGTTGCCTTCTCTTGCCCACATCTGTAAAAATCTCCTCTGTTATTAATTACCCTCAAACATTTTGAAGTAGGAACAGCCTCACCATGTTACCCACAACACTGAAATTCATGCTCTTGGAATTACGTTGTTTATTATCCCTTTTCCTCGTTAAGAATGCACACGTTTTATTTTTACTAATTGCCAGAGATTTGGTGGGAATTTAGGTGGGTTTCTGAAAGTTACCTTTCATTAGGCTGGAGTGTATCACTTTCAGAAATGCAGTAGTGTTCTTCTGTGATGTGAGCACTATTAAAAATGCCCCCTTTTGATGTGCAACCCCTTTAAATCTCCCTATATATGTGAAAGCCGTCTGGCTCTAAGGCAGGGGTTCTTACTTGGTTTTTTTACAACCTAGCAGAGAATAAAACTAATAAGTATTTCTCCTTCTTTAAAGATTGATTTATTATCAGTTCCAAAAACATGCCTTTTCATTTGGAAAGTCATTTGCTCAGTTATGATTGCATATAAACAGCTGCTAAGGGTCAGCACGGGCCTTGGTGCTTGTTATTGCTTGCACTCCTTATGATTTTAGCTCAGCATAACTAGCAGTGGTGTCCTGGGATTCCAGAGTCTGTACTGATTACCAACAAAAGCCTCTTTAAGATCAGCAGAAGCAGTCTGGGGACTAATGGTGCCAAGGCAGTCTGAGGTACTGCAGCAATGCCCGAGGTCATAAAATGAGCAATGACAATTGCCCTGTCCTTGCTGATTTTATCAGCCTGAGAGTTTTTTAGCATCACACAGAAGACAAAAGGAATCTTTAGCCCTGAATGATATTATCAGCTAACGTGGGCTGTTTGGGACTCAGTTCTGGATTTTTGTTTCCTGTTTGGTTTTATTTCTGATTGTTTATTGTGTGCAAAAAGGCAAGTGGATGTCTTAGTTACAGTATGTATAAAGGTTTTAAGACAGTGGCAGCTTCTTTCACTACCCACTTTCTTAATATGTTTATTTTGGGGAAAGGAAGGAAGAAAGAAAAAAAGGAAGAGTTACTATTCTGTGTGTATATACATTGTAAAGTGTATATTATTCTTACATATGAAAAGCAAAGCTGTGTGTCACCTTCATTTCATCAGTAGCATTTTCATTGTGAGTTAGGTTAAGAAGAAAATTATCAGTGACTACCTCATCTCTCACTCCATATGAACATATCAGAAAACTAATATATGACTGGCAGTCTGTGCAAAATGCACAGGGATCATACTGAAGGAGTGTTCAGGCTTCTTGAGCTGTGATCATCTGAGTGAAGAAGATTTCAAAGCATCGTGGGAATTCCCCAGAAGTTACACCAGAGATGAATTTGGCCTTTTGAATGAGGTTTTTTACATCTCATTCACACACAGCAAAATGTTTCATCACAAGTGGAGACACTTTTTAAGAGAGTCTTAAAATTAATCCCAAATGAGTGAAACTTGGCAGATCTACAAATTCAAACTGAGATGCATGAGCAGATCTTGTGCAGGGAAATTTGTATATCTGCCCACACTGTACCTGGTTCAAATCAGGGCTAACAGTCACATCTCTACTGAATTAAACACATCACAGAAACAAAACATATCAATAAGCAGTTCCGTTTTACAATGCTCTGAAGTACTGGCTATTCCTACTTATAGTAAGAGTCTCATATCTTCAGGTACACTCAACTTCAAGTGCTCCAAGACCCATATTTGCTAAGGTGGTTGGACACTAAATTCACCTGGCTTTTAAATAAGAGCTGAGTTTCTAAATCACCTGCCCATTTGTGAAGAAAAAAATGTAAATTAAAAAAATCCTGAAAGCAGCTTCAAGAGGCCAAAATAGTTTTGTTTTGTTTTTTCTTGATGTGGAATTCTCATTCAAGCCAGAAAGAGCTTAGGGTAACCAAAAAAATGGTCTGGGATTGTAGATTTGTAATTGCTTTGCAGATCATTTCTATTTTTTATGCATAATTTTAATGATATCTGGCACAAATCATCACTAATGGCATCTCAGAGTTCAAACGTGAAGAATATAGATTCTGTGGCATAATTCATTTCTGGCAGCAGGGGAATCTTAAATCAAGATCCAGACAATTACGTAAGCACAGTGGAGACAATTTGTCATATATCACTTCTGCCTTGGATCTGCCTGTGCACTCTTTCAGCTACCTCAGTTCCTCACCTCTAGGTATCCATGCAAGGTGTCTAATAGGATGTTAATGAAGGGATTCATTGTATTTGATGGAGTAGGCAGAAACATTTAGCACATTATTAAGCAGAGGAGCACAGTCAGGGTCAAAGAGTGGCAGAAGTAAGATGACAGAAGAATGGAAGAGTAAAAGTGATTTCAAAGGAAGACTCAAATAAAAAGACAATTTCCACTACATGAACAAAATGTCCAGCTGCATGCAAAGAACTCTACATATAAAACTAAGAAATACTGAAGTCTCTCTTCAAACTTCTCATGCTTTGGCAGACAAGTAGACTGCTTTCAAAAAAACATTCACTAGCAACTTATGAAAGGTTTTTGAAAGCAAAGAGAGAATTTTCAGATCAAGGAAACCAGAAGAAACCAGAAACAGAGGGAGTCTGAATACTTGCCCTCAGTGCTAAGCTTATACCCTGGCCATCATTTTTTGAGTCCAGCATGCATCAGTACCCCAGTTTTGCACTTCGTAAGCAGACAGTGCATTGCATTAAATGGAAGAGAAGTGTGTTTCTCCTCATATATCCACTACCATCTTAGTCAGCTTTAGAAACTGAATCTACCTGTATTGATTGACCTAAAGAACCAATGTTCCTTGCAGGCTAGGGCAGAGAGGGGAGCAGAAGCCCATCACAGGCAGTTACTCTCCCCCTTAGCACACCTAATGCCAGTTCACAACCTGCCCTTTCCTCTCTGCAGCAGGTAACACCCTGAGGGGGACACAACACCAAAATGCCCTTCAAGGGAGAAATTCTTCTTTCCTGATGATAATTTCAGAGGCTCTGGGGGCTGATCAGTCCATTATCTGTGGGGACTTTGGAGGTTCACTGTAATTCAAATCAAATCCTTTAAAGAACTGTATGAAGTACTGTTGTGCTGTATAGGGGGTACCAAAAGAAAGTGCAGCTCCAATTTCCCTAAGCTTCTGAAAGAATAGCATTGATAAAAGGCAAGGAAAACTCAAGAGCCCTTGAGTTCTGTTTGTTGCTAAAGACTTAGCTCAGGGCTAAAACATATCTATCCACTATTGACTCCATTCTTGTGTCACCCCATGGGGAATAAACTGGATAATATCAAATGGTTAAGTGCCATTAAGTGCTCAGTCTTGTTATGCAGACAGTAAAACACACTAATATCATCTATGTTTCTGTTGTTTTATTCCAATGGGCACTCTCTTGGTTGAACATCCCACTTCTTTTTTTCCGTTCAAAATGGGCTGACAGAGAACTGTGGGAAAAGAGCTGGTGTGCACCCAGGTTTGATGTTGCTGTGGAGTCAGGATGACTCACAGAGACACTCCCAATCTAGGAAGTCCTGTCACTACACACTTACATAACTTTGCCCACATCACAATCAGTCTACTTAGCAATACTAGTAAAGTTATGTGGACACCTGAATATGCCTTCTGGATATACCTCTTTATTTATATACAGTTGCATTTGTTTCCTTTTAAAAAATACAGATTGTGGCCAATTTAAACACAAGATGTGGCTTGACTATTTGGAGAAGAAGTATAAGATGAATATAAAAATGTTTGCTTTACTTAGGAGTACCTAATAATCCAAAACCTTATATCTATTTCCAAAGCTATTCAGACTACCTTTATTTTTCATTTATTCAAATTCAGAAACCATAAAGACATAGTTTCAGCTGTGGCTTGGTTTTTAATGCCTCTTTTTAACATTCAGTGCTACTTTAACGTTTTGTCTGCATGTGACAACATGCTGCCCTAATTTTGTGAAGACAATGATAAATAATACATACTGGTGAAAGAGAAGTAGAATACAAGCTGTTTCAAATATCTGGGATTTTCAGTCATTTTTTCTAGGAAACAGAAAACTGGAAATGTCATGAAAGTGTTTTAGCCTTGGAAACACTCAGAAACAGTTCTAAACATAGTTCTAAAGGACAATGTTTATAAATGACACCTCATCAAACAGTTCACACTACCAACATCAAGCGATGAGTTGTCTTTCAAAGGCATAAAGACAACATAGCAGGAAATGCTTGTTGTGCCCAGTGTAGTTATGCAAACATAATAGAGGATCTTGAGGCATGAATCAGCAAAAAGCGTGAATGAACGAATTTAAGATCATGGCAAACAGATCCTAAAGAGCAGATTCATCAAAAATAGGTGGCATCTTATCTCCAGTACCAAGTGAATAAGATTCTTCTTCTACCTCTGTTTTCTCTAACTGGACCCACACTGCACCAGCTGATGTAACCTAGTATGAAGTACCTACCGTAGTAAGACTGTGATCAATTAGAAATTAAAAAGGAAAGCTCACACTTTGTATCAGTTAAAATACGCATCCTATCGTGAAACATTTTAGTGTTTCCTTGGGCAAAAGGAAATAGGATAAAGCCTATGCTTTTATGGATAGCCAATAATTTCCAATAATTTCAGCAGATCTTTAGTTTGCTTTTATTGCACATCTTGTAAAATCTCTGTGATCACCATGGAAGCTGTCAATAAAAGCTGCCAATTTCTTGCTTGTACCAACCACGTGCTAATTCCGAACAGAGGAGCAGAAAATATTAAAAGATCCTATATTGAGTACTGTGTAAAAGTAAGGGGGTGTTCCTGATGTTCCTGTTGCTATAAAGGCTGGTGCTGTATACAGAGACTGTTGTGATTATTCGTAGCTGCCCACTTGTATGAGCAGAAGGCATATGAATAAATGTACACACGTGGGTCACGGCCCTGACAGAGGGTCCACGTGTCCTAGGTGGGGAAATTCTCCCACAAAGTGCTGTTTGACTTACACTTTCTAGAAAGTTTAATCCTACAAGTGGGACCTTATATTGAACACAGGTAACCTTGGAGTTCTCATGAGATTCAAGGCCTAACTTGATAGTCAAAAAAGATTTTTTGAAGTCCCTCCACTTTGCCTAAATTAGATGTAGGAGAGTGATAAGTGAACCAATGAAGCAGTCTGGTTGCTGGTGGACATTTGAAGTGGATGACGACAGGAGAGTGAGCAAACATAAGTACAGAGCACAGCAGGCTCATGGCTGTGAGGGTATTTGGTAGAAAAAGACATGATGCACCATCTGAGACCATAACCCCAGACTCTTTTCTCTGAATTCAGATACCAGTGACACTTTGGGGAAATTATCAGGGAGTTCTGGAAGCCTTTTAATCCCCATGTCAAACAATTTCTCCTGGTGCTTATTTCAAAACAGAACCACTCATCTAAAAAGCATATGACAGGTACTTCAGCTAGATAAAATTACATCTGCCATCTGCAGCATGACCAAATGATTCATTTTAGGTCACAAGTTAATCTTCAAGTAATAAATAGGCCAGAAGTTCTGATAGTTCTGTCCAGCTTGTCAATAAAACAGTAACCAACACAATTCTAACAGGGTGATACCTGACCCAGTGTGATTGTTTTAGGGATATATGTAAAATTATTACATAGAAGGACTTTGCAGAGCAGAAAAACTGAGCTATTCAATGTGACAGACAGAGCAGGATGGACTACAGGACCCAGTAATGACTGCATAAAGGACATTATGGGTCTTAACACTCCTGGGCAAACACATGCAGACCACTCCCTTTCCCACCCTCTGTCTACCTACGCAGTGAAGTCTTTACTACAGGGACGCTGAGTTTGTGAAAATTTCATGTAACAAGGTTCTCCCTATTCAATTGGACAGGGATTTACTTGAGAGAGTGCAACAAAGGGCTACAAGGATGATTAAGGGACTGGAACACCTGCCTTATGAGGCAAGACCTGGGGCTGTGTAGTCTGGAGAGGACTGAGAGGGGATCTAATTAGTGTCTATAAATACATGAGGGCTGGGCATAAAGAAGGTAGGGACAACCTCTTTTCACTTATGCCCTGTAATAAAACGAGGGGCAATGGATCCAAACTCGAGCACAGGAAGTTCTACCTCAACATGAGGAAGAACTTCTTTACTGTGAAGTTGTGGAGTCTCCTTCTCTGGAGACTTTCAAAACCTGTCTAGATGTGTTTCTGAGTGACCTGCCCCAGATTTGGTCCTGCTCTAGTGAGGGGGTTGGACTCGATGATCTCCAGAGGTCCCTGCCAACTCCTAACATTCAGTGATTCTGTGTATTTTTCAAATTAAAAAAGCCCTTGAACTTTCTATGATCAGCGAGATACTAAATATTCATAAAACTGTACCCAAAGATGCTGCCATTTTTCTCTGTGTTTGATGGTCTTAGCTGCTGGTTCAACATACAGACTGAGAAAAGAACTGTCACCTAATTTGGGGCTACTTTTATTTTAATTAAGCCTGTTACTTGACTAATAACCTGGTCACCAAACAGTGTGCTACTGGATTCAGATTTGGGCCCAACCCACTGTAGACTAAGCAATCTCAGACATGTGAGTCATTAGAAGAATACCTCTGAATATTGTGCATGTAATTGCAGCAGAAAGACTACCTCTATTTACCTCTCCTGGAATGGCTGTAGTGTAGACAAGCAGGCTCTGTTGACATTTCTCAAACCCAATTATTCAACTGTTAACCATTCAACTATTCTGTCCCTCCTGCCTCCTTTAGAAGGTCATGCTTTTAATATGTGCTATGTTATACAAAAACCACTTTTTTTTTGGTAAAACATATTAAATAAAATCTAGCAACTAAACACAGCATGAAAATGGGATTAGATAGAATAATCCCATTAAAGAAAATGCCTGTTTAACTCTTTTTAAGTAGTGGTGTATAAAACCTTCTCTCTAATCAATATTTTTGCCTTCATCTTGGCTTTTTGGCAGTCCTTTCTCTATCTGTTAGCACATCTCTAATTTAGAAAAAAGTCATGTTTTCAGGACTTTTCTTCAAGGATGTTGTAAAGTGTAAACTTAAAGTTCAGTGTTTTTACAAGTATCTGCTAGAAGTTAAGGAAATTTAATCTAAGGTATTAAAGATAGTTCTTTTCTGTTAGGTCAGCTAGCTCAGCTGTGCAGCCAAAAATAAAAGTTGTTCCTTCCAATGCAGTCCCCAGTGTGTTGCCTGGCTGTGCTTCCAGTGACTGAAGCCAGAAATATTGTAAATAATTTTATATTATTTATCTCTTATAAAAAGTAGGAATGGCTTCTAGTATGGAGAAATGTCCCAAATATTACATAGATGTCACAATAAAAACTTCCCTGATATCACAAAAACCCTCCCAGATTGGAGCTGGCAGCTGAATGGGACAGACTGAGAGTCTTACTCACTCCAAGAAGGACCTTACTCCACAGCCATGTTCCTTGACTTGAGTGGGCCAACTTATGAGTGTATCTCGTATGAATGAAGGCACTATAAATTTTCAACAAAAGCAAAGGCACTTTTACATAATATTGCCATCAAAATAGTTATAAAATAGTTCTAACCTTGGTTTGAAATCACAGATAAGGTATCCAGATGAATGAGATGATCTAGTCGCATCTTTCACACCATCTGAGATTCAACAAGGCCAAGTTATGGGTCCTGCACTTGGGCGGCAACAACCTCAGGCAACGCTACAGGCTGGGAGAAGAGTGGCTGGAAAGCTGTCCAAAGGAAAAGGACCTGGGGACACTGGTTGACAGGCAGATGAACATGAGCCACCAGTGTGCCCAGGTGGCAAAGAAGGCCAATGGCATCCTGGTTAGCATCAGAAATAGTGTGACCAGGACTAGGAAGTGATTATCCCCCTGTACATGGCACCAGTGAGGCCACACCTCAAGTACTGTGTTCAGATCTGAGGCTCCACTGTGGGGACATTGAGGTGCTGGTGCATGTCCAAAGGGCAACAAATCTGGTGAAGGGTCTGGAGCACAGGCCTTATAAGGAGGAACTGGGGGAACTGGGTTTATTTAGCCTGGAGAAAAGGAGGCTGAGGGGGTACCTTATTGCTCTCTACACCCACCTGAAAGGAGGTTGTAGCGAGGTGGGGATTGGTCCCTTCTCACTAATAACAAGCAACAAGATGAGAGGAAATGTTCTCAAGTTGACTGAGAGGAGGTCTAGATTGAATATTAGGAAAAATTTCTTTACTGAAAGAGTTACCAGGCACTGGAACAGGCTGCCCAGGGAAGTGGTAGAGTGACCATACCTGGAGGTATTTAAAATACACGTAAAAGTGGTGCTTAGGGACATGGTTTAGTGGTGGACTTGGGAGTACTAGGTTAACGGTTAGACTAGATGATCCTAAAGGTCTTCTCCAACCTAAATTATTCTATGATCACCTGTAAAGAGAATGAAAGCTGCAGATACCTGAGCAGCTGTGAAATCCATCCTACATGAGACCACCTTCTGGAATACAGCAGCCCATAACATAGTTATTAGAATGGAATAAAACAGAATTGATAAATTAATTTATAACAAAGAAGGCATTTGGATCTCAACTGACAATCAAAACCACATTCTCGCATGACCACATGCTAGAAGATGAGTCCTGCAATATACATCTCAACAACAGTAAAGGATTAATCAATTTAGGTATAAATAAGGTGATGTCACCATCACCAAAACACAGTGTGTCTACTTACAGTTAGGATTAAATTACATGTGAGGAGGAATTCTGAAAACACTCATGTAAGTTTTAGTAGTTTTATTTTCTATTTGCAGTCTTTACTGGATCAAGAGTGTGATGAAACTGAAAGGCTGACTGTTCTTTTGGCATTTCTGGTTGAGAGTAGAAGGAGAGAGGGTTCATTCTCATGAGGTTTTCAAAAGACTTCATAGTCAGAGAGGTTAGAATAGTTTGAATAAACTCCACATAAACATCTGGGGCCTGATTCATGGGATATTCCAGCTGCTTCGGAGCAATCCAGTGACACAAAGCAGCAGTAAAACCCAGTTTACTGGCCAGTTAAATCAAGTTTATGCATACTTTGCATCCCCAGAGCACTCAGAGCAGCCAATGCCAGTGGAACTCACCCTGAATTTCTGGGCTTTGAGCTGCACTGCAACCTAACTCCAAAATTCTCTAATGCATTCATTCCTACTAGACATAACATCCTAACTCAGCATGTGTCTGTTCATCATCATCCTTGTTTACAGTGCTATTGTAATGACCTAATTAGGAACTAAAAGTACTTTCAGTCAATTAACGCTCCTTGAAGCCTAAGCTTTTAAAAAAACTAAAACCTTCAATGAGTTATGGTAAGTGTTCTGTAAAGAAATGTAGCCTTTTCTTTCTAATTAATCTATTTCCCAGGAAGCACACTGTAATTGCAAGCCCTGTAATATTGTATTGCCATGGCTAGTAGCAGGATACAAGCTTTGCACTGAGCTTGCAAGGCCTCAGGGCTGAAGCTTGCCAGGCTTGCTCTGGTTTCTCCTGCTGGTGGCTTTGTGTTTCTTCCTTTAACACTAGTTTTCCTGATTTGCCAGGTTATCTCTGGGTAAATTGCTTTACTTTTGTTTATTTTTGCATGGTACATGATTTTACAACTCTAACATGGAAATGATCTAACAAATAATTACATGGTGCGGAGAAATACAGGCCTGTTGTGAGAGCAGAGAAGTGGAGACAAGATGGAGCGTACAGAAATATCTGCATGGGGTGATCAGAAATGTGCCACAGACTTGGCACTTGAGGCCCAAAGCTATAACCAATTCACCAACAGTCAATTTAAAAAATGCAGAACTGGAGCTGGACAAAATTGAGTGTAATAGAGAAAAAAAGACACAGCAACTAATGCACTAAAAGGGCTCCATATTTAATAAATTTGTATAGAACTTAAAGCTGCAGACCCGTGAGGAAAGACCAGATACATAAACACATGTTAGCAAGCATATTAAAACAAAATCCAACAAAACAAACACCCACACATACACACACACAAAAAAAAACAACAACAACAACTCCACAAAAAAAACCCACGGCACCAAAAACAAACAAACAAAACACCTTTTAATTAGATTCTGCAGTGCTGTAGAAGAAACCACCCAGATGAATGTCATATTTCTCCCACTGAAGAACTCCAGATAGTGACAAGTCTGCACAGAACCCCCAACACCTTCAATAGCAGAATGGAACCACTCACCTTAGAGTAGAAAGGTTGAGCATAAGAAGAGAAAAAGGGGTAGAATTAAAGTGCATATAACAATTTAAACTATATAATTTATATTAATGAGACTTTCTATATGAAAATACTATTTTATGAAATGATTAAATTTGGACAAATGAATCTTGGATTATACTTTAAAAATTTCTGTTATGAAAACAATACATTCATAGCTTTATATATAGAGTGTGTTTCCTATTTGACCATAAACAATATTGTAAGTGTAAGAGCACATATAACACATAACTGCCATCACCCACTACATCCCAGGATTTTACAGAAATGCATTATTGAATGTTCTTGAAGATATTGAATATTATAATGATGAGTACCATGAGTACCTTTAACAGAATGTGGAAGGGGGGCTCAATGAAAAATTGTGAGGAAATTAATAACCCTGTACTTCGAACAGGGTTTGTATTTTATATGATAAATAAGACTTGGGATTCCATACCACCTGTGAAGAGTGGAATAGCTATGAAGGACCAGTCAGTAGCTCATTAGGTGAAGCAGGATTTTCTGGAATCGCAGCATAATGCTGTTGGCTGCAGAAGCTACATTAAGGTTACACCAGGAGCCATAAATACAATATTTCCTGGTTTTTCTGTCTTTCATTTAGCAACCTTGATATTCTTTTAACCACAGGTATTTAGTGTAATGTATATACAATCCCTGTTTTCTTATTAGTTTTTTGTTTGTGTTGTGGTTTTTTTCCTTTTCTGCCTGTCTCTTAATAGGGATGGATGGAGCAATTAAAACACAACTCCTCTTCAGAGCATATTGCAAAACCCAAGAGGAGCTTCTGCCTCTCAGAGTGCCAGAGGGCATAGCTGGCAGCAGCTGTGCCATTTCTTCTAAAAGTGGTATTTTTATATATATATATATGTATATGTGTATATTTTTCTGCAACTAATCATTTCAGGTGGACATTCTAAAGGAAGCAGAACATGTGACCTGATTTATTCTCAAATCACCTTGAGTGTTTCTTAGTACATTCAGGACATAGTTAGAACGGGTCTTGCAAAGGAAAGTGGAGGTAAAAGGAGACAGATTCCTTGATTTCCACAACCCTAGTGTATCTATCAGGAAATGCCCCCACTATCTTGCACATATTACCTCTGCATGTGATTTTTGTCCATCACTATATTCCCAACTCTGAGACAATTTTCACCAGTTTTTTCTTCTCTTTTCTCTCATTGCCTTTTTTAAACAGGATATAAATGTGTTTGCTGTTGATTACAGTCCTTGTTTTCAACTTTAGTATTTTCAAGATTAACAGGAAAAATGGCTTATTTCCAGTGTACATCTATAGCAGTGGGAGAAATTTATACCATACATTATCAGAGTCTAAACACCTAAAATTGAATTTAGGACTTCCTGATGTATAAGACAAACTGATTTTAGGGAAAACATAATCTGTTTTTCATTGGAAAGTTTGCTTCCTCTAAATCCTTAATGAGAAGTCCTAGGTTGACCTATGGACTAACTTATCATATGTTTCAACTGAACATATTATTTATTCAATCAGAAAGAACATTGATATATTGTGGAAAACTCATCCAGCCAACAAGCTCAATTAGAAGAGTATGGGAGTGTGAGCTACACAAAAGAGCAGCTCCTCTAATTCCATGAGGTGTCTTCATTTGAAATGCAATGCCTTAAATTTCTTAGACAAATAAAATGTTTTGATTTGGACTGTTTCTCAATCAAATATCTTAATATGTCAATTTTTACTGATAGCATACTGAACAATTCCAAAATTAAAAAAAATAATAATAATGTTTTGTTTGTCAAACAAAAGTAATGTTTCTTGAAAATATCACACTGGAAATTCACAACCAGCTCTATATTTGATCTATAACCAAAATCACATTTGACTTAATTCTACATCAGTAAAAGACAGATAACTGAATGTGCTGATGTCTCTTCTCTAGATTTGCTATAATTTGGTTTATTAATTAATTAAAATGAATGAGCTTCTCTACTCTTGCTTCCATTACCCACCTCACTGCTTAGTCATTTGTTACATTTTGTCATACTGTAACATCAAGTTTTCTGTGGAGGCAAATGAGGGTTTGAAGTATTTGCTTCTCTGTGGCCCAGATGCCTGAGTGTTTCTAGAGTCTTTGCTCCTTTAGTTGTTTCTATGGTTCCAAGAACAGTGACAATTAAAGGAAATATGCAGTCAGTTGTACTTACTTATTTAAAAATGCTTCTTTTTCTACAGCACACTAGCAACCAACCACGAACATCATGAGTAAAACAGAAAAGACAGTTTTTTAGTGCATTTCATGTTCTATTACAGTATCTTATTTAGCCCATACATCAGATTTTAAAATTAATGTAACAATACCATTTACTTAAATAAACCATGCCACAAATACAGGAAAAACCCATTGAGAAGGATTAACAGGAAGACAGCTTTTAGATGTCTGTGTTAGCACAGTATATTACATTTAAAAATACACAAAATTAAGGACATCACGTTTGCTTTTTTATTGTTAGCTGTCTGATAGGCTATTTATTTCAGAAAATAGTGATTGAATACTGGCTGCCAGGTAATAAGCTTTCTCTAGTCTGTTATAGGAATTAAATTATCAGCAATCAGTAGTGCTCCTGGTAACCATGTGTTATATGTACAACACAGTAGCTGTCCTTTAAATCAAGATGTATCTTTTAATCAGAAGTATCTTCTAAACATAAAGAATTCAAAGTTAGTGCAAGTCCAAACCAAGTTAGAAATAAAGACAAAGGCCAAAGCATCTATAAGTTAGCATGACTGGTGCTATTACAATTATTTTTATTTCTATATATGCTGGAAAAGCACTTGGCAGCTGCAGTGCAGGGCAATCATTCCTCTGTGCTCCCCTAGAGATTTAGCAGGAAGCATACAGCAAGCTCAGTGCACCACAGTGTCCTCTTCACTAATTTCACTAACGAGAGGGTCAGTCATCTTTTGGATTGATGTGCCACACTGCTTTTTCCTTTCTCAAAGAAGAAGTTAAGCTTTTTGAGGCTTAAATCAGGAGGAACCAGGAGACCCTTCGTCACACAGCAGCAAAAATAGCTCACTGTAGGCTTTCATGGGGAGCAGGATGAAGTCAGGGGAAACTGGGATTTGTGTTTATTCAGGGCAGCTTCATCTGGACTGGCTCAAGTCCTGCCAGCTAAGAGACCTTGCCTCACACAGACATGCAGTATCCAATTACCAACATAGCCAGATGGACACAAAGGGCAGGCTCTTTCTTGACATAAACGGGAGCAGGTCTAATGAAAAAGGTCAGTAGTACATATTAAGGCCATGGACCTCTTGTCTATTTCATGTAATGTTTTGTGAAGTGTGATCTATAATTTTCTGCCTTTATGCATGGGAAAATTAATGTAGGGAGGAAATACAAGAGAACCTGGACTGGATCCAGAATTTATCTATGCACCCTCTTTGTCATGCCTAACATCAATTGTTGATCCCTGTTATCCAGAAAATACATCCCACAGATCCCGGATATGCATGAAATAAACCCAAAACTCAACAATTTCAGGTGTGCCATGGGAATGACTATTGTAGATTTGCTAATTTTCCCTAGATACTATCCACTTTTGACTGTCAGAGACAGGACATCAGATGAAACTGGTGGTTATTTTTAACTGTTTCCATGTTCTTGATCTTAAGACCTTCTCAAAGATTTTCAAAACTTGACAGGACAAGGCACTGAACAACCTTTTAGGGCAGGAGGTCTGGACCAGAAGAACTCCAGAGGCTCTGACAACAATTATTCTGTGATTCTCATGCCTGGAGCATTTTTGCACTGAGAACTGCAATCATGAAACATGATAGAATGCCATTTCAGGACTGGAACACAGGCTTTAGTGTAGACTTCTTCCACATCCTAGGTGGGTCCAGGAAGGTTTTAAGTGTTGTGGCTTGTGACCAATAAACTACTACTTGGACTGGTGAAATGAGCAACATCAGGGCAAGTGCTGGAAGAAGATGGTGTGCCTCGGGCTGACTGTTCAATTGGAATTTTCAGCTTTTCCCAAAGGCAGATTCACAATCAGCCAAGGATCCCTGAAGAAGTCATGTCTGACGAAACTTCAGGCTCAAATAAAGTCACACACTGACCTCTCATTTGTTGCTCTACAGACAGTATTTGTGCTACAGGAAACATAACAGAAAGCAACAGAATCATTAAGTGAGTGGCTAAAGAAAAATGAGGAAACAGAGAGAGGGAGAATACCTGCTATCAGATTGTGGTGTCAATAATGTCTGGTGTAGGTGAGAGACTTTAACAATTGAAGCAGAGGGAGGGAAAGGATTGACCTGAAAAAGGAGGAGATATTTAAGGCCTCGAGGGCTACACAGAATAGGGTTGCATCATAAGCCACATCATCTTGCTCCACAGGCATGTTCAGAGACAAGTATGAGAAGTGTAACTTCTCCCAGAGATAGAAGAATGCATTAGGCATGTGTCCATTGCACACAGGGTTAGATTCCACAAACCAGATTTCAGCCCTCTGGGACACCTACACAGCAGTCCAGTACCATCAGATTCAATCCCATTTTCTTATCTTCTGCTTCTTATCTGCACTGTCTACCCAGACATAAGGCCACTTTAAACTGAGCAGGCAATTCTGAAGCTGGTGCTATTTCAATGATCTATACCATTCATACCTATGGCAGAATAACTTAGCATGGAAGGGATCCTAGATCTCTCTAGCCCAACCTCCTGCTCAAAGCAGGGAAAGATCTGATGTCAAACCTGGTTGCCTAGGACTTAGTCCAGTCAGGTGTTGAAAACCTTCAAGGAAGAAGAGACTGTACAACTTCTCAGGACAACTTGCTCTACTTCCAGGCTGTGCTCTTTCAGAAAATGTTTCTCCTTACACTCAGTCTGAACTTCTCTTGTTTCAGCTTGTGCTCATTGTTTCTTGTTCTCCTGCCATGAACTTCTTGGAAGATCCTGCTCCATCTCCTCAATAACCCCTTACAGGAACTGGAGCGGGGGTCTTTAGGTGTCCCTGAGGCCAACCATTTTCCAGACTGACTCAGACCAGCTCCCCCAGTCTGTCCTCAAAGGGCAAGTTCTTCAGCACTCCTGTTTGTCCCTGGCTTCCCTGTATTAGGCACCAAAACTGGACACAATGTCTATGTGTGGTCTAATGAGTGCTGAGTGAAGGGGAACAATCTCCACAGTGTTTTAAGGTGGAGATTTTTGGCTTTCCCATCAACCTATACTTCTAACCTAATTCTAGCTGCTCTACATGATCTCACAGAGAGCAGAGACCAAACAGGAGGCAGCAAGATTGTTCAGACATGAAGTTACAACAGGTGCACAGTTCTCTTTCTGGTGACCTGGAGACTATTGTGTAGTTCCCTATCCACAGAGCCTCAAAAGTCCTTATTTTTCTGTTTACCTAAAAAATTAGGAGAGGCATCTAATCTTTTCAGAGTCAGCCTGGAGTTCTTGGCTTTCTCTCTGAGACAGCACCTTCACCTTGTGTATTCTTGACACATCTCTGAATATAAGGAAGGCAGCAATTTGTCTCTGATTCATCAAATGCTAAGAGAAGTCTGGATGAGAGCACTTCTGAGAACTTGCTGCTATGATTATTATCTTAGGACACACTGAAAGGTTTTGGGCAGAACTATAAACCTGGAGGAGAGAGATTTTTCTTGTTGGTGTTGCTACAAATAAACATTACTACCTATAAATTCAGCACAGGATTAGACCCCTTGTACACATTGTTTTTTCTACAGCATTTTCCCTGAAATCAGCTAAAGCAAGCAAATAGAAATTCAAGATATTCATCAGTCGTCTGCCTACAGCTTCTTTGTGATAACCCATATGGTCCTACCTCTGTAAGTCATTGCTTTCCACACAACTTATATGGACTTCTTCCTGAAGGACAACAAGAGAAAGACATCAAGAAGGGTCAGAGTAGTGGCTGCCAATTGCCTTTTACCATTCTCAGGAACTCCCACTGCTGTTCCATAGAAGCCAGTGCACCAAAAGACACCCCGAAATGGCAAGGGAAAAGTACAAGGGAAAAATACAAGGTGTTAAAACACCTAGTCCTGTCTCTCCTTAGCTTTGAAAACTCTTCCAGTTTCTAGAGCAGCCATAAGAGAGCAACTGACTTTCAAGCTGTGCACCCCCTCTGAGAATCCCCCTGCACAACATTTACTTTAATAGGTCTAATTATAAAGAAATGCACTTTTCAATCAGACCTGAAGAACCAGTAGGTTTTCTTCTGTAACATGCCAACCAGCTGTTTTGAAAGGTATGTCTCTAATCTCTTCCCTTCCACATGTTCAAACAGATGAAAGTAATTTTGTGCTCAACTGTCTATAAGTAATTAGACTGGGATGTAAAGGAGTCTTTATGTATCAGTTCAGAAAGAGCTACACTCTTAGCATACAGAATAATTATTAGCAATCTTCTTCATCTGTAAGGTATACCTTATGCATTTTACATGAGTCCCCATTATTAACATAACCTGACTATCAAAGCTCCATTGAAACTGGTGTCTTCTTTTTCATGTAACTGACTGAAATTCCCCAGAAATATAGTAATTTGAAAACAGTGATGCTGATGATTTGTTTCAGCTGTAATTTGTTTCTTTTTTTTCCCTCTTCTTTGTTGTTTCCCTAGTAAAGACCTAAACCAGTGGGGCTCCAATATACACAAACAAGTGTTCTGCTTTTGCTACAAGACGGATATTAATATTCAGCGAGGGTCTTAGAATGCTGCCTTTTGTCAGATTCCCAGGCTAAATTCCCTTAATCTTATTAATTAGGAGGTCACAAAAAGAATACTTTATTGGGAAACAAAATGTGTGTTCTAAAGATAGCTTAAATCCAACCTATGAATTTACTAGAAAACATGAGGGCAGAATACTTCTTTGAATCCACCTCAGGACTATGTTTGACATCTCTGTAGATAGGGTAGGGCAATTACTGATAAGTCAGAGGGACAGAGGCATCTTTTGGGCTCAAGCTATTCAAAAAAGTTTAATCATCTTTCATGAGAAAAGTGAGAGCTTCAGGGCTGGAATTGGACCCAATATAAGGAAAGCTGGAGAAGGAGCATGCACCATTTTAGGTTTTGCACACTTGCAAATATGTCCATGCAAAACTGAACCAGTTTGGAAGGAATGCACTACAGGGCATGGTATTTTCTTTTCATCTTGCATGGCAGATACTTTTTTGAAGGCAGATTACATTCCTCAAGGTAACTCCTTCATTCTACAGCTACCTATTATGACCACATCTTTTCAAGAAATGGAGTCATCATTTTCTTTGAAATCAAGTGCAGTTTTAGTTTCCTAGAATCACAAGGTATTCTTGGGAAAGGGAATCTGACTATTAGTGGTTTTACCACCAAAGAAGGAGGGGATGTGGTTATTTAACAACAGACAGGTTTGCATCATGAAAACAGCAGTGAAGAGACTGAAGCCACCCATTCTTTCTGTCACTGACAAAAAAGGAATCTTTTGTCCAATCATATATTGGAGGTACTTGGCCTAAACTACAAGGAGTGTTCTGCATGTCAGTGCAAGTGACTTAGACACATGATGTCTATGTCGAGAGCGAGGCATGCTCTGAGTACAATCAGAGTGTGAGGCACTCTTCATTTGTTATTTTGATGTATATAGCACTGCCAGAAACTGTACTCTACAGATGTGTAAGAACAGCAGGCTCCTGTCTTGAAGAGCTAATTGCCTAAACAGACCAAAAAGCAGCACAAGACCAAAATTAAACTGAAAAGCAAAGTGACAAGATGGCTATATTTTATACAACTTGTTACAGTTGTGACTAGTGGTCCAGCAGGACAAAGATGGGACAGTTATCTGTCAAATCCATGTTGTGATGAAGTTATTTCAATGAAATGCTGTCATGATGGATCAAAATATTATCCCACTGCAGCTCAGTTCAGGCTGGCCAGCCATACACTGAAGAGCAAGAGTAAAAACACTCTGTACTTACACATCTTAAACGTACTGGGAAAGGCTTGATAAAAGCCCAGAAGTGGACTCAGCTCACTTCTAAATGGTCTTGTGAAGGAGGGAAGAAGGAAATGCACAACCTCAGCGAGGTAAGCTGGCTGTAGACTTTGTGGCACACTCGCTACCAACTCCAAAAGCAGACACACACTCTAATCAGTCTCTTCCTGGCAAACCTAAGGTATTTATTCTGTTTACTAGCTAGATGAAAACACCTCTGGTATGTACTCTAGCAGAAAATGCAGCATGTCTGCAACAGAGACAGCTTTTCACAAGACTGGTTTTCAAAATTAGAAGTTGTGCCCAGAAAGAATCCATCATAAACCAAACCAAGGGGGTTGGAAATATTACCTTATGATTAAGGTGAAAAGGAAGCATTGTATTTACACGGTTTGAGTCAATGCTGGTAAAAATGCTCTAGATTTAACTTTCAGATAGCCAAGAGATCACTACTCACTACACAGGAAAGGATGTGTTGCTATGAAAATAGCATTTTTCCATTAGAAATCAATTAATCTGTGTCTGTCCCAGAGTTCAAGTCATGTGACTTCATGCATAACACTTAATGCATTCAAGACTGCAATGTAAGTATCCCATGGAGACAGAAAAACATGGAAACAGAACAGGACTGGAACTGTGATTATGTCATGTGTTCTTGCCCTTCACATTATTAGCTTTCTCAAAAGCCAAAGGTGTGTATGACACATTACAAATGTTCTTTCTCTGCAAATATCCAAAATAATAACTTCCATATAATATATTAGAAATGTTCTTGGATATTTGAAGCACTTAGGAAAGAGTCCATTCCCTGGAATGTCCTTCCTAGGTAATTCCTCTCTTCACATAGACTCCTGAACACCTAGAGACCATAAGAGGAAAGATCACAAGAGCTGAATATTTGAAAAATACTATGTTATCAGAGGTCAAAATTACCCATCACCTTTACCTGAATAAAATTAATTTGCTTTGTTAGATTCTTCCCACTGATTCTAGGAAGAAATGTTTTTGCATGTGTCCCCTATTGTTTGACTACTTTACTTAAAGATTAATTATGTGGTGAGCACCAGGCTATGCAGGGTTTTTCCATCATTGCTTGTAATGGTAAATCCCTACAGATCTGGAGCTTTTATCCCACTGTACCTTGCCAAAAAGCAAAGAAATGTTCTGGGGCGCATTCCCTGGGCATGCAAAGGTGTCAACCCCAAGAACTTGTGCATGGGATCTGCTCTGAGCTGGCTATGCCCTAGGATATGCCTATCCTTACAACAGGAACAGAGGCACAGGGTCTGCATCTCTTTTGTCCTGAAGGGGAAAAAATATATATATATAAATAAATAAAATCTTCTAAAAGGGCAGGGAGAAAGTGTAAAGGAAAGACAAGACCAAACCACTAAGAGGGACTGGTTAACACAGCTGTTCAGCCACACAGCAGAGGGAACATGACATGCCTCTGAAACAACATGGCTAATTGCCCTGATAGCCACTCACCACACCAGGGATCCCTAAGAGCCATCAGGACCCTCTGAGACAGGAGACGCCTGAGAAGGAGACCCAAAGAAGCACAGGACAAATAAATAAAACATATAACCCCTTCCTCAGTCAAAGAATGGCCAAAGAGCCCATGATGGATGGGAACTTCACTAGTTCTAGCTGATTTAACACAAAGGTGCTCAATTGCTGTGTGGATATCCTAGAACAGCCAGAAAAATTACAAAATATTCCACACATGCTATGACATCCTTGTGGCCATTCAGCTTCTATGTAAGACTGGCTTCTATGTTGGATAGTGCCTTAAAACTCATTCCAGATACTGGGACTTACAGAGCTACATAAATTGCATAGCCTAGGTGAGTAGATCACTAAAATGTGAAAGATAGAAACAGTAGATATGCAGAATAAGTGTAAGCTGCAATGGAAACCTAACTTTTGCCTTGACATACACCTCTAATACTAATTGTGTTACCTAGATAAAGCCCTATTAAGTCACGGGCAGTTTCTGAGGATTTTTTCATTATTTTTTCTTTTTTATTTTGATTTTCAAATGTAGAATCCTCGTGTGTTGCATTCAAGCAATAAAAGAGGCTGTGCAGACAGGTCCTGCAGATACTATATTGTCTTGAGATTGTTCTTTGGCAAAAGGTGAATTCCTCTTTCCACTTTTTTCATATTTTGGCTTTTCCTTCTGTTTACCCCTTTTGCTTCCTATGAATTATACTAAGAATATACATCATGGGAATACATCTCTTGTTGGAGAAAACTTGTGGGTTTTTTTTTTCGTTCTTTTAACTGAGGGTCTGTGACTGTTTATTTTGTTTTCCCTAAATCCTGTGAACACTTGCCGTGATTTTATGATGCATAGTAATTTTTCCATTTGTTACACTTTTAAATATATAAATAGCATGTAAAACAATGAGCAAGATTTGCCAGGAGGCTATGGCTGCCTGGTGCTGCCGAAGGGAGTGAATTTATACCTAAACCCCTCCAAGCTGGTTCAAAGTAAGGTGAGGAGTTCTCTGTCTCCAGTCCAGCAAAGCTCTTAATTCCAGTAGATTTGTTGCCTTACTAAAAAATGAAGTTTTTAAGTGGTCTCTTGGATCAGAGACTCAAGTCCCCATGTCTCTGCACCTCAAGCCCGTTACTCACAAGCATCCAAGCACAGAATGATATGGGCAGTTGCATCCTCTCAGTTGTAGGTCAGAACATGATCCATTTTCTGAAAATTGCACAAGGAAACAGAGCCAAACATGTATTATCCTTTCCCATTCTCAAGAAGCAAAATAGTGCAGAATATTGGAAATGGAAAGAAAACTTTCCATTAGCATCCTGTCTCCCCACAATAAAGTTCACCCATGTGACGTGACTCAGCTCCCTTGCCTTTTGAAACTCTCAGCTCCAATTTTCTCTACTGGGATCACACAAAATGAGTTCCTGCCCTGGGACATCTCAAGGTAGGTTTTCTGGTGCTTTCTGTGAGGAAGACAGAGCAGAGGCTCCTGGCTGGGAGCTGAGACACCGTGTGCAAGTGAGCAGTGAAGGCAAGCACCACAGTGGACAAGTGGGGTCCTCTCTTCCAGGGGAGAGAGTTGGAGACAAGGAAAAGAACACCACACCACAGTACTCATGCTTCAACCTATTTATCTGTGGGCAAGTGGGTAAGAGCATTTTTTTGTTTCTGTTGAGGAATTTGTCTCAGCTACTGATGGTGATAGCACAGTTGTGGAAAGAAAACAGCCAGGTACCAGCACTGGTTCTTTGTTCTCAGTAGCATCATAAAAACAAGAACCTTTGCTAGTAAATAAACAGACTGTTGAAGCAATTCTTTTGATCCCTGTGAGAGCCTCATATTTAGAAAGCATTTGCTCTTGATTGCTCCATTATGGGTTCAAGCTCTTTCCAGGACACGTCATTGATCTCCTCTCTGAGTTTTCATCAGTGCTGTACTTAATTGTGAGGAATGGTCTGAAAGAAAGTATTGCCAGTTCATACCAGCCTCCTGAGTTCAAAGGAGGGATATGCTTCCTCTCAGTTGTTTGAATGTTCACTCTTCATTTCAGGTTGTCTTTGAAATTCACTTTGCTTCCCAGAGCTTTTTTTTTGTTTGGGGTGTTTTTCCCCTGTAGAACACAGCCCATAAAGAATTCAGAAGAAACCAAATTGCAGTGAAGAAAAAAAAACAAACAACTAGATCAAAACCATGGTGTTTCCTCCTTATTGAATACTTTGCTGTCTACTGCCTTCTACCTCTGTCACCTGAAATATTGTTCCTCCCTGAGAAAAAAAATATTCAACACAATTTTCAAGAAGCTTGGTTTTATTGGGAAAGGTGATGATGAGTTAGTGGTAATATGAGTCAGACTGAATGCTTTCATGTGTCATGTCTCATCCAGAGCTCCGTTTCCTTTTTCCTCTGAGAATGTATTTACAAGGAATGCACGTTTCTCATCTTCATTTGTGCACACTACAAAAAACACCTCGTTATTTGATAAGTTGGCAACTGTCCAGACTTCTTGGGGGAAAGAGGTGTTTCTGGCAAAATTTCTTAATATCTGCTAAATGAATGACTAAAGATAAGTGCTAGCAGCCTCCTTGTTCTTCTCTTTGATAATTGCTGCTAGAATACATCATGAACCCATCAGGCTGTGCAGGACATAAGGCTTTGTCTCACTATCAAGACACTCAACTTACGTGCATCCCATCTAACTTCAATCATCTAATTGAAGCCATTACCCTGGGAGCCCCTCACTCTAGATGCCCCTCTAGCAAAGAGAAGGAGACTGTAATCTTCATGGGTAAATCAAACTTAGGAGGACTGAATCATCTGAGCCAGCAGTGTGCCCAGGTGGCCAGGAAGGCCAACAGCATCCTGGCTTGCACCAGAAATACTGTGGCCAGCAGAATGGAGGGGATCATGCCTCTGTACTCGGCACTCGTGAGGCTGCACCTTGAATACTGTGTTGAGTTCTGGGCGACTCACTACATGAAATAGTGCTGGAGAAAGTTCAGTGAGGGGCAACCAAGCTGGTGAAGGGGCTGGAGAAAAAGTCCTATGAGAGGCTAAGAGAATTTGGATCATTTAGTTTGGAGAAGAGGAGGCTGAGGAGAGACCTCCTCGCTCTCTACAGCTGTCTGAAAGGAGGTTGTAAGGAGGTGGGTGTTGGCCTCTTCTCTCAAGTAAATAGTTATAAGACTAGAGGAAATGGCCTGAAGTTACACCAGGGGAGGTTTAGACTAGATATTAGGAAGAATTTCTTTATTGAAAGAGTAGTTAGGCACTGGAACTGGCTGCCCAGGGCACTGGTAGAGTCACCAGTCTCTGAAAGTACTTAAAAGCTGTGTAGATGAGGCACTTCAGGACATGCCCTAGTGGGTTTTAGTTTTGTTTTTTTCTAGTGCTGGGAGGTTGAAAGTTAGATACAGTGATCTTAGAGATCTTTTCCAACTGTGACAATTCTGTGATTTTCCAAAGGCATATGTTTCTCTCCATTTTCTGTGGAGGGGATCTCAGGGCATTAAGCTAGCTTCAGCAGTTGCTTTATGTGGTTAAAGTTACAGATGAGGAACCTGAGGCACAGAATCTACCCAAATTACAGCCTGAAAAACTGAGGGAAGTTCCCTAGTGCAGTCTATGCTATCAAGTGTATGGGGAGCATCAAAAAGTGGACGTTAGAGAGCATTAAGATAGAAGTCACTTTGGTACTTTATGTGCAGGCTAAGGAGGTTATCCATCTCTCCGTGGTTTCTTACCCCAGCACAGTCTGGTTTTGAAGTCTTTATTTGTCTCTTTATTCAGTCCTTACTTGTAAAATGGGGAGTAAAGTTTCTCCTCCCTGAGAGTAAGTATATTACAGATCATAGTACAGAACATGGAGAAATCCTGTGTCAATAGGTTTGAATGGGAAGAGGTATCTACATTTCCTTAAAATAGATGGATAAAATAGAACTATAGCTCTGAAAAACTGGCTTATTGCATCATTTCAGGAGTACATGAATCTTCTAAAAGCAATAAAGGACAAATTATGCCTCCAACAGCACCCACTTCTCAAAGAGGGTAGCTGCAATACTGTACCATAATCAGAGCTAAATGCAGACATGAGATGTCTCCTACAGTGTATAAAAGCCAGTGTAAATTGCATGTCATGGACTTTGTATGGTTAAAAAAAAAAAAAAAAAAGAAAAAAAAAAGGAAAAGGAAAAGAAGTGGGGGCTGGGGAAAGGAGGGGGAAGTTTCATCTTCATATTTATTTGAAGTTCCATCTTCATATTTATTTTGGTTCATAAATATTCATTCCCCCTATGACCCTCTCATGTCCTGACACAGAACTGTGCTGTTTTTCATTTTGCCATTAAAGAATGTCACATCATAAACAACCAGTTCCAATAGATATGTATAAAATCTCACACTTGGCTGAGCCCATAACTTTCCATAAATAATAAAATGCTCTATGTAATAATTTTAAATCTAATAATTATGCACTATTTGATCAGCTTGTATGTTCATAGCAGACACCTGATTAGCAAATACTGCAGTGTTTATTGATTTTTCTTCCCTCTTTCTACTACTTATGTACTTCCCTACTATGACAGTGTCTGAGTAATATATATATATATTTAAAAACAGAAGTAACACAATATTCCTTAATGGATTTCTTACTTTATTTTCTAAGCTTGATTGATTTATGGGTTGGTCAATTATATTTTACTAATTTTGCCTTGAGAAGAAACGAGGTTTTTGCAGTATGTGTCTGTGGAATTTGAAAGCTACAGCTAAAATTCCTGACTTTTGCATTTGTTCCTGAAAAGGCAGGAACCATCACTACATCTTGATGGGGACGGAAGGTTCTGCAGTGTTTCTACTTCACCTCTTGAGGACACCCTGCTTGGAAGCTTCCCCTGCTAACTAAAGTCTTGCTGGCCCCATGGACCTTCTCCACTATGAGAGCTCCTTCTTAAGGAGACACAGTCATTTCTTGGGAAGGGAAATACCCTTCAGTCATGCTGGACACCTCTGCACCCTAGATACTGTAGCTTATTCTACATTTACCACCTTAAGCAATGCAGGCGTGGGCACTGAGGTTTCTTCATCCACAGCATCTTGCTGTCCCAGTAACATTCTGCACACCTAAAAGGTCCAAAGACTTCACATCAGCTTACCTATCTGAAGGCAAATGCATTTAATACAGGGAAGACATTGTTCAGGAGGTGCAGTCCCCAAGCACCTCTTCCCACTATTGCTTTAACATGACTTTAATCAGCTGCTCTTGGCTGAAGGGACAGAAAGAAAAATGGGTTGATGGCTCAGCCCTGTTCTCTGACTCACCAAAGCATTATTGCTGAACTCACCTTCTAGCTTTCACTGCACACAAGCATGAGGGAGAAAGAAAGAGCAGGGCTGCCCTGCTCCCATGATAGTGTCAGCCTAAAACTCAGCCATAACATCCACTTAATGCCTCTTTAGAAGCGCTAAATGGATTTCGTAAATTCCATTGGTAAATTAGTGCTACTGTTGTTCCCATCAATCTTGCCATTAAAATGATTTACCTCAACTGTGGTGTTATCAATGCTCAGTAAATTAGGTCCATAAAATGACATTTGCCATGCCATTAACTGAAGATAATCCACAAAGCTCATTTCTAATCCCCTTTCTATTTTTTATAATGTCCTTCATAAACACCACTGTAGCTCTCTTAGACACATGCAGTCATCAGTGTATTGATAGATCTGACACAGCATCCACTTCAGATCAATTACTGAATCAAGAGACTAATTTAGACAATCTTTACTTGCGGTCAGAAAAAGATTCATTATTTATGAGTGCCAACAAAACTGTATCATTGTTCTTCAATTCAAAACACATGTTCCCTGCAACATCAGCCATCTTCAGACTTTCTTTAGTCAAAGCGGATTACAGCCCTGGAAAATGTTGGTAATTTCAGAAACTGGCTGAACAAACATATTTCAGAAATGAAAACAGAGACCTCAAAGCAACCAGGAAAGCAAACTTATTGAAAAATAGTTTACAGGTTGGCCAAAAGATAGATCTCAAAAAGCATTATAACTGATTAACATAATTTTTTCACATTGATATTTTAAAATTGCTCCCATTAAGCCTTGTGGTGGCTAAAACACATCCACAATGCTTACAGTTTTATTTGAGGAGAAAAGGTCTTAAAAGGTATCATGAATTGGTCTGGTCTCTAAATGCTTGATTTTGCAAATACCAACATTTTGTAGCCTCACACTAGCATTACCATTCCATAGGATACTGAGCATCCTCTGCTCCCACTAATGACATGAGGATGATGTCATTGAATGATGTCTCTCTTGATGGATTTGTAGAGCAGTTCACTTGTAGGTGACCTCACTGCGTTGGGATGGAGGAGCCCACAACTGCCTAAGACAAGAAAAAGCTACATGGAGAAATACCCGATCAAGAACAGGACTCCATGCCACAAAAGAAAAGTTTAAATTAGAAGAATAAAATCTCCAGCTTCCTTAGGTCAGTAGTGTGGCTTTAAAGCAAAATGACAAATTAATTTTACAATGTCCATTCTGTGACACCAAAAAAGATGTGAGCAGCCTACCCAGGGAGGCTTTTTTTCTTTTGTGATTACCACTGCCTGAAACTACCTCAAGACAGAGTACAAAATAACAAGGATCGTGCTATGGCAGTTTAGGAAGTTACTGCCCTTCAGACGCTGGCAAGTGGCCCCCATGTGCAATGCAGTAGTATTTAGCTGTGCTTGCTTTCCCCTTCTGCTTCTGCACAAAATACAAATATTCATCTTGAAGGACTACAAAAGTGTTTTAGCTGTTCAAGTATGACTCAAAGAGGACATTTGATTGCATCTTGTTAGCCTATTGATCTCTAATGGAGCTCCTGCCAGAAGACCACCTTCCAACTCTTTCCTCCAACTGTCCATTCCAAGTTTATGCACCTATTCAGGCTAACAGAGGAATAGCAAAGTCTCACATTTACCTTTTCTTAATCACTTTCAAAAAGGATTGTAAAGGATTGTAATGACAGCTTCATTACTTACCTATTACTACCCCAAAATAACATGATCAGCTTGATCATACTTAAATTCACTACATCTACAAGACAGAGCTTATTTCCACACAGCGGTTCAATCAACTCAGACTGTTCAAACCATGCAAGCATGAAACAGCTAAGGAGTATTTCCATAGTGAACACCAGGACATCTTAAAAGGCATATATTGCCATACCAGCCATCTGTTGCAGATATGAGGATGGGCACAGGATGCTGTCCCTCCTATATTAGAGGCACCAGAAGTCTAGAGAAATGCAAAGCAAAGAAGAGCCTACAAAATGTCTAGAGATTTTTTAATGTTGTGGGATTTGAAATATGTTCCAGCTTTATCCTATTGAGGTCAAGGTGGCAGGAAGAAACTGCCACTCTCCGTGGATGCTCATTCTCAAGTAGAAGGGCTTCATGTTGCTGACCTTCCCTCCTTTAGCAATGAGAATTTAAGCTTGCAGCCCCTCATGAAAACTGTCTGACGTCCACCCACCGACACAGAGAAATCAGAAAACACCAAGTCAGGTGTAGTCTTTTTAGAACATGAAAGTAATAGAACATGAAAGTAATGATTGCCACAACAGAAGTCCAGCTTCAGCTCTAATTAATAATGTATGCTGCCCCAGACACTTCTTGCTTTCTGTGTGTGAAGGGGTGCTCCATGGGATGTGTAAGCTAGCTTGATACGATTCTTAATGAGTACAAGATGCTGTTGTGGCTTTTGTTACCTGTTCTTCATTAGTTATGAGTAACAAAATGCTAACATTTGTTGGGCAAGACCAGCTAATTGAAGGAACAAATATGGAAAAAACAGAATATTCCTTTATGCAGAAACTATACCGAGGGGTTACTTGCATTTGTATTTTAAAAACGGAAGGAAATTTTTAAAACTCTTCTGTGGTAGAAGAGCTTAGAAGACAAAACAATTATGAGAGGTTTTTGTATAACCAAATCCTCCTGAAATTGACTGTAAAGTTCCCTTGAAAAACATCTGATACTTCAACTTTGCCAAAAAATAATACAAATGGCCCAATAACCTAGGCTTTACACCCTTAAAGGTTAAACTTTGTTTTACTTATGGATTTTTATTGTTCAAAAAAAAATAGAAAAAAACAGATTTCTCTTTGTATAAATCTCAGCCAGTTCTTGTAAAATTTTTATACTCAGTCAGCTTTAAGTGTAGGGCAATTCCTGGCTCCTTGCAAAAGCATTAGTGAAGCTTTACTCTCTGAAAATAACTGGGCTCATTGTGGACCTTACTTAAAACTGAAATTTTATTAGCTCATTGATTAAATGCCAGCCATGCAGAAGATGTTATAGGAGCACATAACGTGTATCAGAGGTTTTATTTCTTTAAATCTTGTGTATACAATGTTATTGTATTGTCATTTCTCAAAGCTATTATAAAATCATTATTATATATGTACCAGTCAAAGATTCTAATGGTATGATTATTACCATCATCACTCAGGATTATTATATGCAAAATGGGCAGTCATTTGCACCTCCTGCTGTGCCTCACCCATGCTGTACTATCTGTACACCTTGTGATATTTGGCTGTTTTAAATAAGACACGTGTAGCCTCACTCTGCTGGCAGTCACATCAGTGCAAGCCCAGTGAAGCCAGCTGTGTTGCAACAGTGACTGCAGAGCTTGGTTCAGCTTCTCCTGTCCTAGAACAAAAGGAGTACAAGTTATTTTTATAACCTACATTTTCACTTGTTCTCGTATTGATAATCTCAAGGCAGATTTAGTACCTCACTTGTAGAGTTCAACTCAGATATCTAAAGATAACCCTGAAGCAAGCTTCCAGATCACTAATATTCTTCACATATTATTTTGCTGATCCCAAGAGGGAATCTATAATAATACAAAAGGAATCTGGAAGAGTGGAACTGCAAAAGAAACACATTTTACTTGTGGTCTTCAGAATGAAAAACAGCATTAGAAGTGTTTAGCCTTTGGCCAATACAAAACCTGTGGCCCTGAGCAGCCTTTTACAAAAAAAAAAAAAAAGATGCATAAAGGAGAATCAGAAGAATTATTAGAGCTGTTTGTATTTGTAATTGCATCAGCTTAGCTCAATCAATTTTTTAACTTTTTTTTTTTTTTAATTAACCAGGTGTAAAGGTGTGTGTGAACAATTTTCTACCCAGTAAAAATCTAAGTTTGGTAAATGGCACCTGGGAAGAGATTTAAGCTAAAATGAAATGCAAAGACCTTAGGCAACAGAAAATCATAAAGTCATTGAAGAAGGGACACATAAGGATCATCCAACCATCCTCACTGTGCACTACGTATGTTGAGGACATTATGGCAAAACAGGCTTCTCACCCTTTCCTCATGAAGATCAACCTGCAAACACAAAATATACATCAGCAAAGGGTTTACACTTGGAGCCAAAGCTCATCATTCAGGCTCATCTTTCCAATGGATAAATCATACAAAGTTACAGTGTTGAGGTAAGTAACCTTCAGGAGATCCCTTTATTCCCATTAAGTTCAAGAGGAGCCCACATAACTATCTTGGCATAGATATTTTAACTTTAGGCAGTTAAAGCTGAATGAAATTAATCCAAACCAAAATTAAGTTACCTCTTAATGGATGGAAATCATCATTTTTAATGTTACAATGCCAGAGGCAATCCAAGGAGGTTGACAATGGCCTGCTGGCTATGAAGATCAGTGTGTTTCCATGAAGCACTAAATAAACAATAGGAGATGGAAGAAGAAGCCCAAATTCCTTAAAAGGACAAGATGTACAAAAAGTAAACTCATGCTTTTAAAAAAAAAGAAAAGAAAAAAAAAGAGAAAAGAAAAACAACTAAGAGCAGAAAACAAAGCAGGCTGTTTCTAAAAGTAAACTTGAATCACCAAATGTGTTTAATGTAAAGAACACAGCATGTGGTTGCATCAGAAATATACATTAAGGAAAAAAGTCTTGTGTCTGGAATAAATTTTCAAACTGTTTTCTTTCCTTTAATAAGAGAATATAGAAGGTGGGGACAGGGGGAAAGATTGGAGGGGGATGGACACAAATCTGACACCACCACTCTGCCTTTCTCAACTGGGAAAAAAAGATTGAAGAGCTGAAAACAGTTTACAGAGTATTCTTGAGGATTGGGGGGGTAAAAATCTAGATTTATACGCATAAGTCTGGGAGTTTAACTGAGGCACCTACTTGCATGGATTTCTCTACTCAGAATCCTTCTGACCAGTCATCTCCAAGGGACAAGCTGGGCTACATGTCCCTCTGAAGGCCTATAACTCTTCTCACTCACCATGGAGGGGGCTTGTGGTGAGGATACTGCCACTAATCACCAGAGATAAGTAGTTTCTTTGAATACCAAACCTAGAATCAAACCATGAAACTGGTCTTGAGAAAACACATAAAACCACTGCTGGTTTCACGTAAGTGCTGATGAACAGCATCTGTGCATCCCTGTACTTTCAGCAATGACACTGCCACACCATTCCCTCCAACACTGGAAAAATACCAGAGTAAATGCTGAAATCTTATCAGGTCCTTGACAAGAAAGGTTGGTTGCTGCTTCCTGAAGGCCATACAGCAGCCAAAATCAGCATTTTCCAAACAACTCAAAGGGGAATCCTCTACAGAAAGAGAGAAGCATCTTATATGGAGGACAGCTACAAAATGCAGAATATGTCTTCTGCTCATTTAAATTACCTGTAATGTGCTAGGTGTTTTATGGAGCACTGCTATGGTCCTGGCAATCTGTAACTTGCCATTCTTTGTGCTGATTTCCTATGTGCTGAGGATTAGTTTTCCTTGTGATAACTTAAACTTACTTTCTAGGTTAATTTCTGCTAGAAATATAGAGAATTGAGCATAACTGCTTGATTTTCTTGAAGTTGACTACTATTTTTTGTGTAAGGTAAAAAATATCTACTCTCTGGCCAGTGCTTTTCAGCAGCTTTGTCAAAATCACTGGCATAAGAGTTGCCAAATAACATAAAAATTAGTTGGATCACTGTATTCTATAGGCTGAACAGCAAGGCACTGCTTTCTTCTCCCATCAAAATGAAGTATTACTTCAAATCTTAAGAACAAGTTACATTTTTCATCAAAATTCCTGCAAAATTACTAAAATTGAAACCTGACTTTTCATTTCCCTACATGGATATCACAAGTCTTGCTTCTACATTTTGGTATTTCACCTGGTAATTTAGGAAGAGAGGGTATTTAGCAGCTAATCTTAACCATTAAATGTCAGATTGGGCACGTGAAATTACACAAACGTTTGTAAATTTGTTTCCACATAATTTCTTTTTTAAATATACATTCTTCAGTGTACTGTAGGAAAACAACACATATGGCCCACTTCCAAGATGATTGCTGAGTTGCCTTGGTAGTACATGAGCAGATTTGCGGGACGTTTGAGTTTCTGGCTTTTACTAAAAAAGATGATGCTGTAAACAGGTTTAAAAACAGACTATATGGAAATGTGTGGCTTCTTAGTCTTAAAAGCCCCACCTTAGATTCACTGCTCTTTTTGAAAACAAAATTACATGCAGACAGTTGTGCACATGCAGCAGGGAACTCTGTGTATCTCACCATCTCATCATCTCTGTGTATCTCACCATCTTCCGTGTGAAGCAAGAACAGAAGGTGAGAGCACCCGAGAGCATTTGTTAAGTGTGCATCTCCCTGGGCTTTCCAGCAAGCAATTGCAGTGAGCCAGCCTGTGATCACCAGGCTGTAGACGTTCTGGAAAGTAAGTGCTGCTGCAGCCATGTGGCATTATAATCAATACTAGTTTGCAAGACTTTGTTCTTTCCACTGAAAAGATACATCTACGTGACTGATAGGCACGAGTGATTGATAAAAATAGATTTCCCAGTGTACCTTGCTTGCTTCCTTTCCTTCCCAAAAGATTGCTTTGAAGTGAGCAGCAGAGAGCTGGTTTGAGTGCTTGGGTCTTTGGTAGTCAGGTGCAGAAACTGCCCTGCTCGCTGCCCTTATGGTTGTGCTTTAAGCGTCTCCACGCCCACATTCAGCTAAACAGTTTGTAAATTATGTGTAAAGCAGGAGACACAAGTTTGCACTAGAAAAGGATGCGGGACCAGCAGTGCATGAATCTCTCCTGTAGTTCTAGTGGGAGGTTCTGTATGTCATTTGTATTTCTTGTTCGCTGGGTTCAGGTCTAACATTTCTCCAAATGGTTTTAAGGGTGAAGTAATCTGTCCTGTGATCTGTTCCACATCTCATCCATCTTACATTTTATTTGCCTTCATAGTTGTACAGGTCAAAAATATTGGCATATACTTCACAGAATCACAAAATCACAGAATCTTAGGGGTTGGAAGGGACCTCTGAAGACCATCCAGTCCAACCCCCCTGCCAGAGCAGGGTCACCCAGAGCACATCACACAGGAATGTGTCCAGGTGGATTTGAATGTCTCCAGAGAAGGAGACTCCACAGCCTCCCTGGGCAGCCTGTTCCAGTGCTCTGTCACTCTCACAGGAAAGAAGTTCTTCCTGATACTCACATGGAACCTCCTATGCTCCAGTTTGCATTCACTGTCCCTTGTCCTACCACTGGACATCACTGAAAAAAGCCTGGCTCTGTCCTCCTGACACTCACCCTTTACATATTTGTAAACATTAATGAGGTCATTGATTAACTTCCTACCGTTAATGTTAATATTCTGACTTGCCCTTTCTGTTTTTAGTAGAATTTGGACTTTTGTTACCAGTCCTGAGCATGCTAAGCCTCTTTCAAAAATAAGTTTTCTTTACGTTTTCTGCATCTTCAACCAAAGTACTCAAATCAGGGCAGTCCAAGAGAATCTGTGGATTGTCCTTCTTGCCCACATCCTTTCCAGCAGAGTGTTTTTTGTTTCTCTTTTTAAACACATATGTTCATACACAGGTTATAAAGCAATCTTAAATGTATATCAAATATTGCAGATGGTTAATGTGGCAGAATTAATTTCCTGAACTTTTGGTAAAAATGTAAGAAAGATCCTATATTAATTTCACAACTACCGCAAAAGCTCCTATTACATTATTACCTGGAAATATTCCAGCAGATTTTTACAGCATGCCAACTGCAGTGGAGAAATAAACAAAAATGCCTCCAACATTATAAGTTGTGAACGGGAAGCAGCATAATTCAAATTATTCAGATAAACCATTTTTTTGCATAACAGATGATCAGCCAAAAAATTATGTGACCAATTCTTTAGCCTATACGTTATTTTGTGTATGAGAAATGTTGAGAAAGCATTAAAGAGCTCAGGCTATGTAACTTTTTTTTCCAGTTTTACAGGTATAAATGAAAATGTCAAGTGCTTCTAATAGGTTGGTTTATAGGGCTGTGGTAAGTATTTATAGAGATTGGTCTGGATGCTTTTCCATTAGGTACAGTACTGTACAGTTTTTGGCTCATACTTGAAGGAAGTTATAAACCAAAGTGGGTTCCTCATTCCTCAGCATTTGACATATTCTGATTGCAGAACATTTGGGGTTTTACAGGATTTATTGTAAATAATCTCTCCTATAATGTTCACAGCACAATAATTCACAACCCTGAGGCAAGACAGTTCTGCAGAAATGACATTATACAGAAGATAACTTTTCAGAATTTACCATTTGCACATCATGTTCAGAATCTATAACACATGTAAAGTGGTCAAATACTCATCTTTCAAATATTTTTTCCTATCATTTTGTGGTATTTTATTAAAAGTAGTTACAGCTAGCCTAATAGCTTGACTGATAACTTAATATGTTACCACATCCTGCAGTAGTATAAACTGGAAGGGGGAAAACAAGACAGGGTATAAGATGCCTAGTATTGGGTGCTGAGTAGTGAGAACAGGCTTGTCATGTGTTAACAGCAGATGAGACAAAAGGAAAGGCTAACACAGAGAAAAAGTAAGTCACTAAAACTATGTTGTTAAAATGACACATTTCCTTATTCAAGAAAAATTGGTTTGCTTTTACTAACCTTTCAGCCAACTCTGGAGGCAGCCATTTTCCCTTGTATTACCCTGTTTTCACCTGTCTTTTCTCGCTGTTCTCTTTGAACATTAAATTAAAAAAATAAAAAATAATTTTAAAAAAGGTTATTAATATTTCTAAAGGTAAAAAGAACATTCTGTATAGTTGAATAATTGGAGTTAGAATCTGAACAGTTGGGTCCTGTTCCCAGGTTTATGACCAACCCAGGGTATAAAGGGTATACACACTTAATTAAAAGACTTCTTGTTCGTTTCCCAACCCCTTCCACCCAAACTCCTATGTCTGGAATTTTAAAAAGCTGTTAAAGAAACAGATTCCTGAGCACAAATCTGTTATAACTAGTAAGTAACAACTGTAATAAGATTCCCATTTATTTTAAAAGGAGGAGAGGGATGTTTACAAGAACCAAATAACTGTTAAAGGGTTACAAAGGTAACATTTCAAGGCTTGTTGAAGCCCTGGAGGAGATGAGCACCTAGGAAGGTAACAAGGCAGATGATGGGACAGAATCTACATTCCTCAGGAATGGCTACTGCTTGGGTAAAAAACCCAAACCAGTCTCTTTGAGGCCCTGTGATTTCTATAGTCTTATGACAGAAGCTTTACTAAGATTCATCTTTCTTCCATTTGCTCTGTGTTTTATAAATTTCTAACTTCCTATGGGAGATGTTGCAAGGGAAGGATCTCTGGCTTCACTCCATTCTGCAGGGAAGCTCCAAGGTTCCCAGGAGCCAGCTGGGTACCCTGGTTTAAGGCTTACAAATACGCTGTCTCAATGTTACCTGAACAAGGAGGGCAAGGACACTCCTGAGCCAGGGGAAGCCTGCCTGAACCAGCACACTTCCATTAAGGAAGGCTGAACACTTCTGTGCCACAGAGGGTGATCTGCTTGAATTGGTGCAGCTCCCATGAGGAGCTGCAGAGAAGAACAAATCTGCACTTGGGCAAATAACAAACTCAGAGTGGTCTAACTGCAGTGATTTATACCCAGAAGTCCTGGAACTGGAGCCCAGAAGACCTTTCCAAGAAGAGACTGGTGTTATCAAACAATAGCTGTTCTTGATAATCAACCTCCTGAGCGCAACTTAACAACATTGCACATAGTGGCTCTAAAAAGGTAAGTCATCAGCTTTCTTCCAAAGGAAAAGTCTTTACAGAGCCTTTTTTATTTGTTAGCTAATTAGACCAATTTCACCTCCTAGAATGACACTTTGCCTGTTCAAGCCTTTCCTCAAAAGCAACTTCCTTTTATGTCCACCTATGAAAGATTATTATATTCTCCCTGAGGTTTTACCTTTATACATAGTTTAATTCATACCCTGGCTTTGCACTGAGTACTAATATGTCTCTTTGTTCTCTAAGACAAGCATTTCTTTTACCTATCATGGAGTGCAGTGCTAACAGGTCAGATCTCTCAGTGGAGTAGGATTCCCTGAGTCACTTTGATGATGTTTAGGAAGCTGAGGGACAGCAGTGAAATTAGATCTCAGTGATGCCTTCTTTAAAATTGGGAAAGAGCTATCACCCAAAACACAAGAACCTGCACATTCCTCATATAAGGAGGAAGACTTGCCTACTCCCAGCAAGAACAAAAAAAATACATGAAACTTGGAGCTTTAAATGTTGCAGCTAAATCCATATTTCCCATAAATAAATAGCCTAGTTTACAGAAGCATTGAAATACCAGATGAACAGTCCTTCCACTTACTGCAATGGGGAACCTAATGCCCAAAGGGAAAAAAAGAAAAACGAAAAACCTATCAGAGCAGCTCTTGTTTGTATCCTGTTCATGGGATTTGACTGGCCTGGTGTTTTCATGATAGATGTTCTGCAGAACCTGAACTGTCGTTCTCTTTAAATGAGCCACAAAATTACAAAAAAAACCCCACAGCTTCAAAACCTGAGCAAATTATAAGCCCTATGGTGCTGAACATGCAGACAACTGAAGGCTCTGCAAGCTGTGAGCTCCCAGAGCTCTGTTCCTCCCAAGGGTTTAAGCTTCACCCTTAATGATGGCACTCAAAAGTGTCAACACTGATTATTCAAATCCTGATCATCTCAGCTGATCAGATAGGGATGGTTTGGGGAGCTGCTGTAGAAAGGGAAATGCTGAAGTGTTAGGAGGTGGACCAAAACATGAAGAAGGGAAAGAACCAGGGGAAAGAGGATGGGAACAGGACGGAAACAGAGAGAATAATTAGTGCTCTTTAAATCTAAACTGTGAGCACACTTTAAATCCCCAAACAAGGCAGCTAAATAATGGTGATGTCTATTTATTTGGTTCATGTAAAAGCTGTTTGCTATCTTTCATCGTTGTGCACAATTTTCTGTGACACCAGTGGGAAACCCTCTGTGGGTTGAAGTGGGCCAAAGTCCTAAATAAAGCCCCCTGCCCACAGGTCATAATTAGAAATGGAAATTGGCCTTCTCCTGGTGATGACCTGACTTCCCTGAGCTGCAGTGAGGGACTAGGCACAGCAGTACAGGCTACTGAGGAGGTCACTTCCAGAGAAAGGGCTAAATGCAGATACTGAAGGTGAAAACAAGGATCCCAAACCTGAAAGAAATAACACCACTAAAAATAATGACAGCTTTGGGTGACATTTTTCAAAGCATGCAGCAGGAGATGAACAGATGGAGCCTGTCTGTATTTCCAGTGTCGTGTTTTGAACTTTTAGCTCAAAAGGCCTAGGGGTAAAATTAACACTTAATAAATATGAAGTTTTCAAATATTTATTGCTTTGAAAGAAATTGCTCCTAAATAAAAGGAAGAGTTGACACTAGTCAAAATAATCCCAGAGAAACATCTTTGTCCAATCCTCAAGAAACCTTGCCATTTTTTCTCACCCCTCTCTCCTGCCTTTCCTTGTCGTTGCTTATTTGTTTGCATATTGATGCTTGTTTAGTGTCAGCACTTGATAACTGATCTCAAATTACCAAAGTTCAGTCATGACAAAACATGCACTGCACCTCTGCATATGGTCTGTGCAGACTCAGGCAAACAACACCACATACAGGAGACAATTTTTGTCTAAACTGCCTTGGCACTTCAGGTAAAATTCATCCTGTGTGGCTGTAACATAAGGGTAGGATGAAAACCTAAAGGTCAGATGTTTGAGTCTTGGCTTTGAACACCACCAGATGCCTAAGTGCAAAGCTGATTGGCTTTGGTCTTCATCAGCCATGGCAATGACAGTTGTGAATCTTCCAAGCAGTGACCAGCAGTGATCCTTTGTCCTGGTTTGAGCCAGGTGACATCCTTGAAAACAACTGAAGATTAATGAGAGCTTGACCTGTCTGAATGTTAGACACGAAGAGTTCATTGTCGCAGGACTCTCTTGTCAATATAAACCAACAATACACTCCTGGTTTTATGCAGAGCAGAGTATTAGTGCTCAGTAAGTATAATCTGAATATCTTTGGCGTTGTTACCAGCCATGCAGCATTAATCAGCCTAAAGGTATTGGTTAGGGAAAGCTGGGATATGGCTTGAGGGATACTGTTGCACAGAAGAGCCACGTGTAAACTGAATCTATCCATGCCCTGGAAGAACCAGTCATGAGGGCAACACAAAGGCACAGCTGCAGCACAGGTCACTTGGGCATGGGAGGGACTGAGGTGCACAGGAACTTTCTGCTGGCTCTCTGTCCTTGCCACAGGCAAGGTACAGGAGAGCCCACTGCTCCTTGTTTGGTCAGGAGAGGCCAGTGCAAAGCTTGACAGCTTAAACCTTACCCAGGTCTGAGGGAAGAGCGATACAGTTCTATCCCAAGCCAGCCTGAGCTTCAGCTGAAATGCTAAAAAGACAGTGCAAGACATTCATCAAAACACAGACATTGGCTGTAAAAAATTATGGGTTTGAATCCAAAATGTTTTAGGCATGTTGACTCTGCATTTATATTGTGACTATGATGTTGTTTAAAAAATTATTTTCAGCACCCCTCCCTAATGTTTAATTATCACAAGGGTTGAAGCAAGGCACATAAGACTACATCCCATAGTACTTAATGGGAAAATAACATATTGTCACTGTACTTACTGCAGTCTACTTCAATTTCATAGCATTTTTAAATCATCTAGGAGGAGGAACATAAAAAGAATTGAATGGTGCTGTCAGACTTAAATGGATCCTTGCTGTTAGATTTGTAAGAGTGGTGTACCTGAACATGGGACAGATTGCTGCTTTATAAATATGTATAGTAGCAATGCCAGAGAATGTGTTGTGAAAAGGAGACTTAGGCTGGTCAGCTTTTTATTCCTTGATTAAAAAGATAATAATGAGCCTTTCATTACAATTTTCATAGTGGCAAAACTACATTCATGCTGTGGCTTTGTGGATCTAAGTAAAACAGGCTTGACCCCTGAAGTCACTTTTTAATAATTAACTCTCGCTAAGTTCATTAAACACTAATTGAAGCTACAGAAGAAAAAAATGGTGAAGTATATGCAGACAGACAGAAACACCAAGTGTGATTAAAGATACTGACTGTGGTATATATGTGCAATACAGTGCAAGCATTATATAGGTTTCAGACTCAATTACATAGAGATTTTTAACTCCTTTATCCCATTATAAACTCTACTATGTTCAGTGTTGCTAAAAGTTTCATTAGCAAAGAGTTGCAAGTTAAATGGCGTGGACATCCTAAGCAATAGTCTTTGAAAAGATCTGGAGAAATAGACTCCAAACTGTAAGAGATGCAGCCCCTGAAGCATCTTTCAGTGCTGTGAAATGAGATTAAAAATTGATAGAGATTCAAAAACCGTGGTAGGAGTCCAAGTTTTTAAACTGGATATTATTTGCAGATTTATATAAGAGTATTAATTTAAATATATATATTTGACAGTTTTCACTGTTCAAAGTCAAGTTGCTGACTTTTCATTTTATTCACTCGAGTAAAAAATTAGACGTTGGTAGTAATCAATAAATAAATGTATCTCACTACAGCTAGATCAAATAATATGAACTGAGATCATATTATAGCTCACTGTTCTCCAACTTTTTACCCCTCAGAACCCAGAATATTTCAAGTGTGGGCTCAGACTCCAACAAAGGTACTGCAGATGCTCCTTCTCCTTAATGCGCCTGTGAACTCCTTGCAGCCTCCCCAAAAATGTAGAAGCTGCTGTTGGAACTGCTTTCCTGAGAGGCAGGATGCTCAGACAGAGCATTTTCTCAGACAGACAGAAAAGACCTGGTAGTCTGAGTCTGACCCAGTCCTACCACAGCCTTCTGCATGAGTTAGGGCAAACCACTCAACTCTCCCACTGTAGCCTTAATGTTAGAGCAATTATTATTTCTGCTACACTAGGATGTAAAAGGATCCAGATCTGAACTTCCTGAGACCAGGTGTTTCATATCCAGGAAGATGTTTGCAGCACAGATGGGTTCAGAGCCTCTCTGCTCAGCCTTGGCATGACTCCAGTGACACCAGTCAAGTTGAAGCTCTAGCCAGTACTGCTTAGGCAATGGCTAACAAAGTCAGGCTCCAGTTTCATTATGCTCCTCTAAAGACTATGATAACACAAACAAAGGAGAGTGAGAACATGAAAAAAGCCTGTGGTATTTTAAAACTTTTTTTTAAATCACATTAATTTCAATGGACTTCAGCTCTGCTCTTTGATCTTGCCTGCCCAGACTCATCCTTGGTACTTTTTAGTCTTTTTTTATTCTAGAGGTATTGTAGGGAAGCAAAAGGCAAGGAGAAATTAATGGAGCTGAGAAAAACCTAGGGAAAAGTAACAAGCCCAGTTTGTTGTGACAGTCCTAGAGCTTTCACAATCTAGGTCCAAAGAGGTCTACTTGGGAGTGATTTAGAGATTCCTGCTCTAGGAATCTATTCCTCTTGCATCTGAACTTAATACAGGGGCAGAACCTAAATGTGTAGCAGCTCTTGCTCTCACACTGTTTTTTGGTTGAAGAGGCATCAGGTATACAGCCTGGATATAAGTACAAAACATGCTACAGTGTCAATGTAACAGTCTCCAGGAACGGCCATTGTATGCACAGCAACTCAGTGGTACTTAATAATACACTACTCTATTTAAGAAAGGATAGGTGGTGAAATAGCTATGGCACTGGTCATCAAGGACCAGGAGACATTGAGCATGCAATCATTGCTAATTTTCAAATAGTGTATTGGGGAGCGGGGGGGAGGGGAGGTTGGGGCATTTTTTTTTGTTGTTGTTTGTTTCTAGGAAAACTGAATGTACTACACATGATTACATGCTTTGCCAAAAAGCTGAGTAAGTCACTTAGTTTATGCCTAAGCAGATTGCTAGGTCACCCTAAACCCATTCCCACTAGAACAAACTATACTGTCAACATCTACATTTTCCTCAGCAGCCAAAGAGCCCAAAGATGGCAGTTCTGCTGAAGTAGGAGGAGAGTTCTCTTGCAAATAAGAGGTGGGACACCACGTTCATGCCCACATTCACCCCACTGCCCCTGGGAATGCACTTGGAAATCCTTCATGGATTGAGAGTCTTGTACACAGGGAAGTGACAAGTGCTCTGCTCCTGGCCCACCATGGCTAGAGACAAGCCCAGGAGGGCCCAAATGGACCATTAAAGGCAGGCAAAGTAGACTCAAGGCTCACTCCAATTGTCACTACATTATGCACATTACTCTACAGTAATGGAAATGCAGAATTGCTATCAGAAACAGCTGTATCAGGAGAGTAAATTCTCATTTTCATAAGTAAATTGGATCAGCCATCTTCCATTAAAGTTAATACATGTCTTAAGAAATGTTAAAAACACCACATCTGAGATCCAAGAGAACAAAAGTATGTCCAAATATTTTTACTTTCTTCTAGCTTTACATTCTTTCAGCTGGTAAACAAACAACTTTTTCTTAGTTTTAAAAAATACATATAATTTATTTCGAAATTCAGATTTGGTCTGCCACATTAGGTTGGTAAAACAAGTACTGAAAGCAGCTAGGCTCTCAATAAGAGAGTTTTACCATAGTTCATAATAATGGCACAATAAAAGAAAAAAAAAAAATTAAAAAGTGAGATGCAATGATTCCTTGGAGGTTATACATGCAAATTGCCCTGAATCCGAGCAACAGTTCAACAAGAAAAGCAATATTTTGGGACAACAGTTCTGCTTTTGTAATGAGCCTGTAAGATTCATTCCACTGAAATAGCTACAGGTATATTATACCCCATGAACTATTACAAAATTAAACTTCATAAGCAATATGCCAGTGCTTTGTGTGATGCATTTGCTAAAAGAATCATTCAATTTATCATGTTTTCCTGAAGCGTTATGAGACAAGGTCTTTGAATAAAACTCATTTCATTAGGCTACCTTGTTACATGGGAAGATAAGACCTACACTTGACTAAAGACATCATTCCATCATGCCCATAATCACCCTACCTGGAGAAGTAAACATTCAGGACCTCAGAAAAATGGCATTGCACTGCCTCACTAATGGGACTGAAATAATGCATTAAAAAAAAAATAAAAAAAAAGGTCCAGATGGACATAGTGAAAAATTATCTGAAAGCAAATTCAAGTACACAAAAAACTCATCTGTATGTACTGGGGGCAAGTAGTTTAAGCCAAGTATTTACCCCAGCTGGGGGTGAGATGGTTAAAAGTCAGACTAAGGGGCACTTTCTGCACAATGCCTATCTTGTTTTCCTATGCCAGTTTAAAAAATACACTTCTTGAACATTTATATCCACCTAGTCCTCACATGGATGCTGCTGCACCATTTAGAAAGACATGTAAATTTGTATGGCCTGTTTTGTTAAATAACCCTGAAGGAGATCCAAGATCTGGCCTCAGCTGTGTCACAAATTTGCTGTGTGCTTTTGGGTTTAAGTGCTTCAGTTTCTCAGTTTGTGCAGAGGAAACAGAGCTGATAATACATACCCAGAAGGTAGGTGTTGTAATACCACTTTAATAGGCTATATAATGCGTTTTTATTATCTTCAAGCAAATATTCAGAAGTTATAGAATTTGAAGACGGGTGCAATTTTTTTCCCATTTCCTCTTGTTTAAATGTTCTGAAGCTCAACACAGAATATGTCCTTGCCTGCTGGGATAGGAGTGAGAAGTAGCTCCAGTGAAGCCAACACATTCAAAGTCAAGACAGAAGCAGAGCTCTGGCTTAACAAACTGTATTGTATGGCTCTTATAAAATGGTCCTGTATCAGCCCCACATCAGATTGCATCATGTACAATACAGAAAATCCCATTTCCAGATTTTTCCCACATCCCAAAGACCTTGACTGGATCGTGGGACAAGGCCTACACCCAAAGGCACTACGTTCCCAGACAGAATATCTGGTTGCTGTCTTGTGCCAGGTCTCACACTGATGGCCACAAAACAGCTTGGTGAAAGAACTAAAAAGTTATTTTTATTTTCCTGGTTTAACTTTCATCCAAATTAAGTTCCTCAATGCAGTTTGCTCTGCAGCTCTGTGACTCCTCTGGCCAGCCTCAAGTGGAGGACACAAGAACACATTCTTGGGAAGGAGACTGCAAATGGTTTTATATGGTATTATAACACCTTATTCTCTTGCAACCTCAAACAGGATTCTAGGTGGATAGTTAAATATGTTCAGAGATGTCTTTTCCATTGCAAATACACGTCTAAGTTGTAATTTTCCACCTTTTTGAAAAGCATTTTCAATTATGTGGTATTGCTGAACCCCTTGTTGATAAACACCACATATTGATCTAGTAAGGGAGATAGTTTTCAAGCAAAGGCATTTCTTGATAGCAAACTAAGACTATTTTGATTTCCTTCAAAATTATTTTGTCTTGCAGTGAAAACAAGAACACTTATTTTTGGATTTTACTATTTTTGCCTTTCCAAATTTTATCCCATTCTTACCCTCTTCCTGATTTATGTCTTTTTTTTCTTTTATCAGCAGGGGAGAGAGAATGGAAAAGACAAATTATCCTCCCTTTTATGGGGAAAAAAAGGTTGCATGGGATATTAGTTCTAATTAATTCCATCTTCCTGCTAAAAAATGGGCATTTTTAGTTTTTCTTATGTCTTGGTAAACAAGAAATTTAAAAACTAAATTGGTCAGCTATTCTTAAGACTTTAGTTGTGGAATACTTTCATAACCCTCAGAGAGTAACTACCCTGCTAATAAATGCATTTCACTTAGAGAAGCTGTGGATGAAACCTCAAATGTATTTCCTTGTCTTTGCCTTCTACCCAATCCTCACACAAATTTTTGCTCCAGACTGAAGAGGACTTCCTAGCAGCAAAGTTTCTCCCTTACAATCAGCATAAGAATAAGCTACAATTCTGTATAATGATATATGTGTGTAATCCTCACTGCTACACATCCTTGAGTTCACTATATGGATTTTGGATTCAATTGTGCACGTCAACCAATGTGAGAACCTGTCCTGGAAAATCTAAATCTACTCCAATTTCAAAATAGCCAGGGAGAAGTGAGCCTTGTTTTGAAGTCCTGTTTGATGAGGTGTTTGAAGGAAATACATTCCCTCTGTCCCAGCTAAGCTATAGCATCCAGGGAGAAGCAAAGGCTAAAAAAGCAAGCGAGCAAGCTCCTTCAGAGAGCTGCACACTTCCCTGATGGTAGGATTTGGGCACAGCACAAAGAAAGGGCACAGGGACAGAAAGTTTGCATTTACACAGATCAGTAGTGTGTTAGAGAGCTGCTAAAGATGCTTTGTCTAGGCTGTATGTTCTTTGATGAGGAAATTCTCTTTTTACTGTAAATACCTGTTCAGCTCTTTGCTGTGGGTTTCTGACAGGGATTTCACCAGAATGGCCACTCTCACATAAGGCATGTATCCAGCTGAAAGACTCAGAACTATGATTTTAATGGCAGGAACCAAAGCAAGTCAGAACTCTGAGAAGCATAAGCACATTACAGTTAACTCACAAGCACTTGATTTGTCAGGATGGGAATATTGCATCTGGACAGATGGCTCTGACCTAAAACCCTTCTTCAGACATCAACACCGATGGTCACTTCTGAAGCTGTGGATGTGGATAGCATCTTAACATCCACCAATGCCTTAGAGTATATACATATATATAAAACATATATATATGTTTTAAAGACTCAGGATCCTGTCTTGTGAAAGGAAAATCAAACATAAACACAGCACCAAGAAGACTGAAAACGCAATAGGAACAGAACACGAGGAAAAGCAATAAGAAAGAAGGAAAGAAATATCACCTCACTGAAAGGGCTTTCCAGCCTTTTCCAAATTACAATCCCCAAAACATTTTTCAGTGGTGCTGCACATCCTCGCATAATGAATTCAAGATTATTAACAATAGGTTTGATTTTCTTAGTTACCTTTTGTGATTCCCTCAGAAGTAGTCCACTGACCCTCAGGGTCCACTGGTAACTGCTGTGACAGTATAATTATGATTTACTAAGTAGGAAGGAACAAATTTTCAAAGAGCAGGGCTGGAATTTCACTTTGTAAATGGAAATAATAATATTCAAAGTAACACAATTATATCCAAACATGGCATGCTTAGAAAACATAGGGACACATAATTTCTTAATCATTTGTTATAAATGTCTTTATACAGGAACAAGATATTGCTGCAAAGAATTTTCCTTTACTCTCATACTGAATCCTATGTCTGCCTGTCTTGTGCTTGGCAGCATTATATATATCTAAGTTAAAAAACAGCCATATGATATGAGGCCATATTCTCAGCTGGAGTAAATCAGCTCTACTGAAGCAACAGAGCTATGTTGATGTACACCAGCTGAAGTTCTGGCCAATTTTTCAAAATAAAAGTACTTTGAAGTGACCCAAACTACACCTTCCTAACAATTCTGTACAGCAGATTAATGTAAATCTCACGAGTTGTTGCAAGATCCTGATCTCGCTTTTCGATTGAAAATAGAGCCATCACAAATGTGATGCATTATGTCTAAGTTTTATTGTCCATGAGAAGGGTGAAGGTGAAGGAAAGCAAAGGGCAGCAAACGTCAGGGGCTAGAGTCAGTTTCTGAAGACAGCAAGGCTGGAGGTGTCAGCTTACCTCCAGTTTGTGCTGTCTCTCATAATCCACCGAACCCAGGTGAAGGTCACATCTCTATCACTTGGCACTTCCGAGTCATTTACATTTATATGTAATTGGGCTTTGAGTGTGCATGTGTTCAAAGGAGTTGGATGGTTTGGGAATTGGTAATAGGATATAAGAGCCTGTCACCAAAAGGCCACCAGTTCAAAACCAGAGCAGTTGCTCGAGCAGCCAAAAGGTGCTAACTTTCTGATATCTGCTCAGATGCTTAAATGAAATGATTTGATTATTTCAATCTGGATGTATGTCCCTATCATAAAACCACTCTGTCGTTGCAGCTGTCAGAAGGGACACCCTGTGGATATTGTCAACAGAAAGATCAAGGACTGATGGTGCATATGTGCAGGTGACCTCCTCCTCTCACCCCAAGCAATCAATTCTTGAGGAGCCAGAGACACACTGCTGGAACAGTGTGAGAAACATCACCTAGCTGCTGCCCTTGCTGGTCCTCTTCTGGAGGTTAAAGCGTGACATCAGACCTGTGGATGTTAAACCTCATGCCTTTCAGAATCATTTTAAAAGCCTTGAATGAAGTGCTGTGAAGACAGTAATAAATAAACATGCAGAGAGACCTGTAACAGGCTTCGAAAAAAAAGCATTTGCAAAACCTATGGCTCAGTACGCCTCTCTTACTAAATTTCACTGACAATGCCAGCAGGTGCCTGGTGGCAGAATTACTGATTTGTTGTTGGTTTTTTTTCCCTAGCATCTATTTCATTGAGTGCTCCTTTTTTTTTTTTTTTCCTTTTTTTTTTCCCCCCTAGCTCTGTAGGATTTATGCTCTTCTCTAAGCACCTTCTTCCAACCTAGCAAATAATAAGTGCTTCAGGTCTGTCTTCTCTGCAGGGGGATGGACAGGAGGATGGAGGTCCAACACACCTATTGAAGTACCTAGAACCCCAGGATCACAGAATGCCATAATTGTGCTGCTTGTCTTCAGCAGCATGAAGAAAGAGGTAAAACCTCTCTCCCTGCTGCTGCAAAAGCCCAAGTCATCTTGCACTGAGCAGCACCAGCCCAAGAGAGCATGAAGAACGTCATTTGTTGAGAGATTCACTACACTCCTCCCAGCACAATGCAAACTCTGCTGGGAGCAGGCTCACATCCACCTGCATATGTATGACAGTGCATAGATCATTAACAGAGAAGGTAGGCAGATCTTTAAATCAGGAAGCTAAAGAGGTGAGATATCCATCTAGCCATGACAACACAGAGTTGAAAGCTGGGTAGCTCCTGAACCACATACCTCATTACTTGTTGTGATTGATGTTACAGCCACCTCTGAGTTACCTGTTGCTCTGGTGTGCAGTTACTGGTGCATGAGCCAGGTAGACAAAAGCTGATGTGGATCTGTCTGTAGAAGCTGCAGTCAGCTCACTGCACTGAAGTGCACCTGACTGGCAGAGACAGGACTTTGTGCTATTGAGGTATTGGAAAGGAGATCCAAGCCCTGCATTCCTAACCGCTCAAGAGAACTTAGGTGTTAGTCAAAGCTTTGTACCTGATCTTTTTTTCAAGTAAATGTCATCTAACAGTTTCCTGCAACCTCAAAAACATCCTTCCTGTGCTAACTGACCACCTAAGCTTCACCACACTTTGGGTCTCAAAGCAAGTAAAAAGACAAAAATCTCTTTCTTGCTATTGCTTTGGGAAATTTCCATTTCTTCGTTCTTCTGTGGTTGTTTGTACACCTGCACAGATGATCAAACACTTCAGACTTATTGAAAACACCAAAAGCTGAAACACATGTACTGTGGCAAAGCAGGTGGGTGTTGTTATTATCCAAATCTGGTGTCTGGAGGCAGCTGGTAACCACTTACCTTTCTGAAAACAGAAATTAAAATAGTGCCCTGTTTATGGTGATTAGCTGAGTCCAGATTTACACAGAATTAACCAAAAGACACTTTTGACCAAAAGAGAAAAAGTAGTCACAGCAGCAACCACTGGCCTGAGCACCTGGATCCCATTCCTGTTGAAGGACCCAACATCAAAAGTACCTACTTGTTTGCCAAGTCACTTCCAGAGAGCTCAGAGGCAGATAGCTGAAGGCTAATTTACTTTCAGTGAGACTTTCTAATGACAGTTGTCACCATTTCATGACACTGGCATAATTTTCTTCTGTTGGTGATATGTTGGTATTATTTGGTCACCTGTCCATGGTCACACCTTCACTACATAATTCCTTGGGGGTATATCCATCCAGAGGGAACTTGACAGGCTTGAGAAGTGGGCTCGTGCAAACTGCAAGAAGTTCAACAAGGCCAAGTGCAAAGTCCTGCACCTGGGTCAGGGTGATCCCAAGCACAAATACAGGCTAGGTAGAGAAAGGATCAAAAAGGGCTGGTTTTCTGGGCTGCAAGTGCACATTGCTGGCCCATGTTGAGATTCTCATGCACCATCACCCCCAAGCCCTTCTCCTCCAGACTGTGTTTGATATCACTCCATTCTGAAGGAAGCAAGTAACATACTGGGCTGCATATAAAAAGAAACACTGCTCATGAGATGTATGAAGTTACCCAGCTCCCTTCACATCAGCAAGCAGACCACCACAGGATTCTTGTATTCAAGTCAGGCACTGCAAGAAGATCTTATTTAGAGGGGGACAAAGATGAGTAAAGTTCTAGAGGGCAAAACATGAAGGAAAGACCACAGGAACTGGAAGTATTTCAGAAATAAGTTTGAGAAGAAATTCACTAATAGTCTTCAAGTGTGTAAAAGCTCTCCTGCAAAAAAAAAAAAGAGGACAATCTCTTCCTTGTAATTGTAAGTCACAAAACTGTGGCTTAAAATAATAAATAGGATGGTTCAAGCTAGATCCAGGAGAAGCTTTCTAACAGTAGGGACCATGGATCACCAACTCAGAGTGCCTGGCAAGCCCAGAGTGTTTGCATCACTGTGGCTGAGGCAAACATCTGCAAGAATGACAGCGATAGCAAGCAACTGCTCTGGGGTAGGAGACTGGACCAGACAACTTCCTGAGATCCCTTCCAGTTCTGTGATCTCTTGACATCTCATAGCAGATAACAATCTGACCCCAATATTACTCACCTAACTCAGCAAACCTGTGGGTTGGCACATGCTGTGTTACTGCCCAAACACATTTCTTGACCGGCACTGCCCAGACTCCTGCTTCTGACCATGTTGGTCAGCCAGCTGTCTGCTGGGGTCTGCAAATGCAGAGGCAACCAAAACTGACATCTCACAGTCTCTCTGTTGTACTGCACTATTACATTTAGGAAAAATATTCTTCAAAGGATCCAGTCAAGATGGAGATTTCAAAAGGTTTGAAAGACAGGCACTGAACACTAAAGACCTGGCTATTTTTGAAGCAGAAACAAGACTTTGAATTGGTTGATTAATGAGTGATTAATTAAAAAAAAAAATATATATATATGGGGTCTAAATCGACTGAGGTGTAAATGGAATTGAATTGTTTATTGTTTGTTACAAGAAAGCAAGCATTTGGGGGGCTGGGAATAAAGACTCCCTGTCATGCTTGTATTCACTAACATTATCATTTGTTCTTCTCACTGTTACTACTACAGCTATTTTTGGCTGATGGTGAGAACACAATTTAACAACAGAGTGTCTACAGAACTAATTCCCTAGTTTCCCTGCTTTTGTCTGCTTTTACACTGTAGGACCTGCATGAAAACCAACCACCTCTCCAGTATAAATTAGGAGAATATGCCACAGAGCATGGTAGTGCTGTTAGGGAAAAAGAAAATCACTTAAATATTAACATGGACTTTCACACGTGGTCTTACTTCTGGACAAGAAGCAACCAGCCGATATGAATGTTTGCAGTTTACTCACAAAGGCAGTAGGAAGTTCCTTGAGGTTCTCCTGCAGAGAAGTGACTAACAGGCATAACAGATCCTCCTGAGATAAAAAGAAACCAACCCAAACTTTCATATGCAAAACTAATCCAAAATAAACTGTTCTCTAAGGCTTATAAATATTTAACTTTTCCTCTTTAAAATACTGCTTAGCCTTTGTGATGGCAGGGACCTGAGATTCCTTCCAGTCTTACATCTTACCTTTCTTATATTCGATGTTCCTCTTTCCTCATAACTTTTCTACATGCAGCATGAACCATATGTAGAAGACATAAAATGCCTGCAAGAAAGGGGTTTATGATTTCAGGACTTGCAACTTGATCAAATGCATAAGGAAATTTACTCCTCAGCTAATTTATAGCCTAACAAGCTGTAAGTATTTGATTCAATACTCAAAAGTTTGAATTACTATATGATTACCTGAAATTGCAGGGGGTAGAGCTAGATGAACTAGTGAGCTTGTTTAATATTCTGGTAGCTTCTATGGATGGTAGTTCAAAAAACCAAACAGAACCTACAAACAGATGAGGTCTCCCCACCAAGAACCCAAATGTATTTCTTCATAGAACACTAAATGCTCATTTTCAACAGTCAATTGCATGAAAGGAAAAAAATAAAGTAAAAATTATTTATGATTTATGACACCAATAAAAACTAACTCAGCTTGAGAGATGAATTTCAGTTTTCAAATAATTCCAGTGAAATGAATGTGAAAGACTTTCAGATCAAGAATTATTCATAGAAATTATTCAAACAATAGTTTCAAATATCCAACAAATGTGAGAAAACTGTAAGCTATTAACACACAATTCACACACCAGAAGAGAGGCAGGGTATGGAATAAATTGTTCAAGACAAAGAGTTTCTGTGCCCAATGTTTCTCCAAATGGTGCTTTTACCATCAGCACCTTTTCCACAGACCAGGTCACTAGTGTGATATTTTCAGTAACACACTAAATAGAGAGGACATTCTCCTACACTGGCCTTAAATATGAGGCACCAAAATTCAGCACCTAAATTCATAGAAACATAGAATGGTTTGGGCTGGAAGAGACCTTAAAGATCATCTAGCTCCAACCCCCCTGCATGAGCTGGGACACCTCCCACTAGACCAGGTTTCTCAGAGCCCCATTCAAGCCACCCTTGAACACTTCCAGGGATGGGGCTTCCACAGCTTCCCTGGGCAACCTGTGCCAGTGTCTCATCACCCTCCACAGTAAAGAATTTCTTCCTAATGTCTAATCTAAACCCCCTCTTCTTCCAGTTTAAAGCCATTATCCCTTGTGCTATTGCTACATGTCCAAATTAGGATGTGACTTTTCCTAGAACCTCTAGCGGAGAGGGTGAGAAAGGCTTCTCCAGAGGACCATTCATAACATCCAGTTTGGGCATGTATTCTGTTTTGCCCTGTGAAAAAGACTACAAAAGGAAAAAGGAGTCTAAGCTCCTCATTTAGACACACGAGGCACATAAAGGAAGATGTTGTGAATATTCATTTTAGTGCCATGCAGCAAACACTGGAAAATGACCAGGAAGGACAACTCCTATATACATGTGGGAGCAGAGGGAACCAGTCTGCAAGGACCAGCCGTGTGTCACCTGACTTGCAGGTAAGTTATCTCAGCAGAAAGCCTCTTAGTCTTTCCCCAGGGAGGATCACTTCCCAGAACCAGTGATTCTGGAAAGTTACTGTCAAGGTTTAGCCAAGTAGCAGTGGCTACACAAAAACAGTAGCACAATCCTTTGTCTACTCACAGTTAGAGATGTAATGACTAGTAAGAACACCATTCCCCAAACTGCCGGATGTTTATATGATTGAGATGGAGGCATTTTCTTCCTAGGCCACATCTTCTGACCTTCCATTTTACATCTGATGCCTCCTCTACACTCCTAACACAGGCCTGCTGTGATGTGACGTGTGTAAAGGAAGACCTAGTGAACTACTCACTTGTCGTGTTGTGCTCCTCAGCACTCAGATGTGCTTTGCTGCTCTGGTCATGACTGGAAATATAGTCTTGGCAATTATACAGAGTTCACTGGTGATACTACTTCAATTTGTGCATCTCATGTTGTTGGCAAAATTATTTGCCTTTGACAACTGATAGTCAATTAAAGATCATGTGGTTCTTCACTTAAGAAAGTGCAGCAGCTTGGCAAAGTTTCATCAACACTGTGTCACTAAACACTCCCTGCAGAATCACTTGAAAGTGATGCCTTTCTCAGTTCATGCCTTAAAATGGCGTTGGAGGTTGCTCTGAATTGCTAAATAAAAATCCACATCCACCCATTTACTGCTAAGCAGTGAGATACTCTCCTTTCTGTTTCAGTATCAGGACAAATCCAGCATGACAAGGCTCCAAGAACTCCAGCTTTCTGTCCTACACAACCCAAGATGGTAGCAATCTCTTAAGGCTACCTGGCTTCTTGAATTTATGTCTGCTAGCAAAGAAATTTCATGGAATAGATTTCCCTGTTTCAGTGCTACCAAACTTGATTCTGCACCTTACCTGCAAACCTCAACTTTAAAGCAGACCTTAAACCTGACATGGAAATTCATTCCAGTTTCTCCTTCATGTGCAGGCCGTTTTTTATTTTCCTCAAACCAGTTTCCTCTTCTTTGCTAGTAGGATCTGCAAATGCTTAAAGAGGCACCTAAACTTTACTCTCCAGGCTCAGCTTAGCTAGAAACAGATCAGGGACGAAGAAGAAAAATCAACTCTTTATTCTCCAGAAATACTTGCATGATAAAGCTGTCCAGGAAAGGTGGGACACCAACTCACACCCATGCCACACACAGCTGGGATTATGGCAAAGGAGATGTTCACATTTTCCAGCAGAGAAGCACTTTAAGGTATTTAAGGCACCCTATGAGCACCAGCTGGAGTTTGTAGCAAAGGCAGCTGTTCCTGTATGTGGGAAAGGGGATTGCAGATTAAAACAGACAAGGCAGCTTAAGAGAGTGTTTGGAGTGAGTTCCCAAGTGTAGACACCCCTTCTTCATCGACAGCTGTGCCTAGGAAGGGAGAGTAGAGCATGCACTTGCTCCAAAGCCCAGGATGCACACAAGGAAAGCAGAACAGAGCCTCAAAATTGCCAGCAAGTGCTGCTGCTGTCTTCAGACCCTCGCCAGACCATCATTAGGGAGAGCCACATGTGCGTGGCAGACATCACACCAGACACAGCTGTTGGCAGCTCCTTGCAAGTAGAGGGCCAGTGTCACTCCTCCAGTTCTTAGTTGGAAGGGATACAAAAGGAAGAAACTCCATTTTAATGCCAATATACACATGCACAAATCTTTTAGAGGGCAGGAAGGGCAGGAGCTTATAAGAAGATTCGTGTCTCCTCTGCCTCTATCCCCTGCCATGATACCTTGCTGTTGTGGGTTTATTTGCTTCTTAAAGAGGATGAACACAGCTTGGAAACTCTCTGCACACTGCAACAGCCCTTTGCAAATCCAGGGATGACCACTTGCTGACTCAAGTTCGTGTTCCTACCTCTTGCTTTTGCGCTTAAGCAGAGGAAAAAGCTGGGACTAGAAACTGTGGCTTCCCAGGCAGGTGGACAGCGGAGCTGGGGAGCAGAAAGAAACCTGAGCATAAGCTGAACTCCCAAGGCCCAAAGGGATTTTCCAGCTATAGTCCAGGCTGAGGCCAGCCGTAGTTCAGATTCAAACTCAAAACCTGGACTTGAGGAGAGAGTCCAGCCTGGGTGGCCACATGCTTGGCACGTCCCTGCACATCCTCCCAGGGCTTTCAGCAGGGACATGGACCACTTGAAAGGGTCAACATAAGGGCGCTTTCCTTCTCAGCATGGCCTGGGCTGACACCAGAATAGCTTTTCGCACACTTTTCAGGATTTAAATGAATCCACTCATGGTCAAGCTGAACTGTGCATATGTCTTATCCCGTGTGAGCATACTTCATGTCTGAGAGTTTCCCAAGGACCAGAGTAAGGAACCTGCCCCTCTGCATCTTTTCTCCAGTATGAACATCTCAGATCCATGGAGCCTTTTACTTACCTCCTGCCCACTGCCATTTTCTGTCACAGGAAAGCAGGATGAAGCCCTGCTTTGTGAGAACTCCTTTACAAGTTCCCAATGCCGAGATCAGCACCACGTTCCTCTCACAAAGGCGGAGACAGTCATGTTTGCTGCAATGTATGAGACACAGCTTCCCACAGCTAAAACAATTTGGCAGAACTTGTCCTAGTAACACTGTCATCAACACAATGAAATCTGTTTGATTTGATACCAAACGTTTCATCTACTATATTAACATCACTTTTATCCTCCATCATCTTACAATTTGCCACGCTAGTATCACTGAGAAGCTGCAAAGTTCCTGTTGTGCTAAATGCTATACAAACACATGGCAAACTTGCCTTGCTTGCCTTGAGGCCTGAAGTCAGGAATCAGAAATATAGCATTCCCTTCTCAGCCCAAACATTCTTCCCCAAACACTGCAGTGTGTTACCGCACTATCCAAAAACACCCCGAAAGCAGATAAGAACATTACTAGGTATTACAGTTTCCCCATTTTCCTATGAAAACCCAGTGGGTTTGTATGGGGAGGTAATCACATTTGGGCATCATACTGCATGTTGGCAATCTCAGCCCCATTGCTCCAAAGGCAACCAGTGCTGGAGATGGTACTTTCTCCATTGCTGAGTGAGTTATTTCTCCATTACCAGCCGAACTTGGAACGCCACTCAGACTGCAGCAATAATAAGACAGATAGGTCTTTATGACATCTACACTATTAGCACTATTTGTTTTGCCATGAGTTGACAACTTTCGTAAATTGATCATAATTGGCTATCAAGGAAAACACACAGCTCTGCTCACTATTATTATGGTATTGATTTTCAATAATTGCTTTTTTTTGGAGATGGGGGGAGTGCAGACAAAGCTTTTGTATTGTAAGAGAGTAGAGCCTAGAAAGAAGCTGGCTGTGTGTGTCTGCTCTGTGTCTGGAACTTCATTGTGGCAAAAAAAACCAAGAAAAAAAGTGGATAAAATACACACCAGAAGTAGCTGAGGCAAAAAAAAATATGTTTCTTTTTTTGTCTGGCATTATATTTTAGCATTAAAAGAAAAGAATGGAATTAACCATCTAGCTAAATGTGATGGTAGCCCTGTAGGATATGCATGTTAGTCAAAGGCTGAAATACATTAACATTAAAAAACTCCATAGGGTTATTTTAAATATTCATTAGGAAATTTACAAGCTTTGGTGTAACAGTAGAGGACTCCAGTGTTTTTATAATTGGAAGCTGGACCAGTGGAAACTTTCTCAGCCATGGGAAAACAATGTGGCCCAGTTTCTGTTCCTATGTTAGGGATTCTTGATTATGCTCTCTAAATATCAATCCCCTGAACACATCCACACACACACATACCTGCTATTCAAGTATTGTTGTGTGCTATCATTCATTACCAGCTCTTCTGTTTGATGTTCATTTTTTTCTACTGCATTTTTTTTGTTATTTTCTTTTAAATAGGCAATCATGCCCATGGCCCAAAATGCAGCACTCTTCTCTTCTTCATTCAGATGAAAGGGACAACGTTATCGGGAAGAATCTTAAAAGTGTCTAGTGTCTCTCAACAGGTAAATGATTCAGAAAATTTGCTGACAAACACATGCACTTAACATAAACCCAAGGAAACTGACAGTAATCTTATTTAGAGATGACTCACTCAAAATTCAATTAGCATGAGATTACAAGCTGATCCAGGAAAATAAAATGTATCTGTGGAGAATTTTTCTTCTTTTCCTTTTTTTTCTTTTTTATTTTTTATAAATCTTAAGCTATGAAATTATCCAAAAAGTCAGCATTCCGGCCTACCATTCCTCTGGGCACAGGAGAACTGCCTGAGTTCTCACTTCCTCACTTTCTTGTTCCATAGATGTCAAATGATCACCATGAAAGACTGGTAAAGGAGAGTTCTGAAGATTTACCCCTCCCAGGAGAGCTTTGCCCAGATTTGCTATAAAACTCAGTATAATCTTTGATCTTCCAGTGACTTGTACTCTTCTCTGTTACTTGAAACCCAGCATTATTATTAAGCTTAAGTAGATTGCTTTAAACTTCTAAAATATTTACTCTCCTGCCTCCCAATGGGATGTTAACAATAAAAAATTGCAAGGGCTTCTACATTTGTTTTTACTTTACATAAACGAATTAAGCAGTCTCTACTAGACTCGTTTAGACCCGCAATAATGTAAACTGAAGCAACATAAAAGAGCCTCCACATCCATGTTTACAGAATGGAAATCCTACGGTTTTTGGAGGGAGAAGTTTAGAGAAGGTGCCTAACTCATCTTTACTCTCTTAGCTGTGAATGAACCTGAATAGGCCTCTCCCTTCATAAGGGAAACGTGTGACACTAACAGCTTGGTTGTTTGCTTTTGTATTTTTTCAAGTGAGTTCAAAGAGACTCATTTGATTGTATCCCTTCCCCCTCCCCCACCCTTCATCCTTCATAACCATTGTTTAATGAATTTTTATTAGAAAAGCATGGCTGCACTTATGAAAAAAAAAATCTTGCTTTGAAACCAGGAGGAGAGTGTGTTTTCCCTGGCATTAGCCTGTTAGTTTTTAATATCAGGTTTGCACTGGAGTTGACTCCTGGTGCATTTTGGAGCCATAAGCCAACAAAGTGAAGCTAATGGGAAAGGAAATAATACAGGAGAAGAGAGCCCCTTTTGAAGTGTGGGCAGGAAATCTGCACAACTCTCTCTCCTCCTCCTCCTTCTCCCTCTTTCTTCCCCCCACCCCCATCCCATACAGTGTCCTTCGCTCCCCATAAAGGGTGACTTTTGCTCATTTGTTTTGTTTAGAGGATGCAACCAAGCAAAAACACCAGCTTAATTTCAGCTTCTCAATCAGCAAAACTTCTGGTGTAAAAGGGACAAACAAATCAGTAAACCTAAGGAATTAATAAATGGAGGATTCAACTTTTGGACAAGGTAAAAGATGTTGCCTTCCACCAAACTTTACACTGCAATATGCTTCCCATAAAGCCTCTGAGAACCACCAATGTGCATAGTACCCTTCAGTTCAGTGAAGACACTGGAACATGTCTTAGGCACCTATCTCAGAGACCTACTGGCACTCCATCATGTTAAAAAACAAGAAGAAGAAATCACCAGGCAGAATCACCTCCAGCTCTCAAATGGCATGCTGGTGATGCAAAGCATTGCTAGATTACAGTCACAGGTTTTGTCCCAGCTATTTATTGTACCTCATTCTCTGCTGGCATCCCTTATGAAGCTCAATTTGTTTTGTGTACCAAAGAGAAGTCTGAGGTAATGTTGGTTGTCCCTTTTCCTTTTCTTTTAGTTACAGCTTCAGTGTTTCCAGGAGAAAAAAATGGTGTGTAAGAAGGCCTCTAATTTAGGATGTGAAAATTTGCTTACATTGCCTACTCAGTTGTCTACTTTGTCACAGACTTTCTTGTGACACTTGGGTAAGTTACTTCATCTCAGATTCTCAAATATTGAAGAGAAACTGGGCTCCAAAATACCTTTGTGATTTTGTTTGCAATGCTGCAGCTTAGAAAGCCATAATCACACTTCCCTATCATACAGCAGTATCTAGGAGGAAGACTTGGACTGGGGAAGCTGCACTTTTGCAGCACTGGGAATCTTCAAAGTATCGATAGACTTGAAAAAGAGATGCAGTGGAAAGTGAAACAGCTTGTGGATTTTAAAAATAGAATGCAGGAATCACGGAATTTATCATGTCCACTATCTGAAAGCCTATGGTAATGCAAAATTACGTTACAAGAACCATGAAAATGGCTAAGAAAGGAAAAATAAATGCTAGAAATACAGCATACGCCAATAATCAGGGTTAATATTCTGCCACAATGTTCCATACTAGAACCTGTTTGCATTGATGTTAGATGTCCAACACCTCCTTCTAACATAAGCCGGTATTTCCTTAAGCATATCATACCAGACTGAGTCACTTGTAAGTGTTGCAGCAAAAGCATGGCTGGAACATCACCTGGCAAGCTACCCCATGTGTGATGATCACATTCAGGAAAAATACTGAGCACCGTGTATTTGTGGGTCACAGGGTACTGGCAGCAAATCTTTGCTGCAGTTCCCAGAGGTAGCTGGACTCCCAGCTGTAAAAAGCACAGAAAAAACTAATGTACTCAGAAGATGGAGGGAAGCTTCCACCAATGGCATGGACTTCCTCAAAACCAGTTCCTTCATAGCAGTAACATTATAGACTTGTTTATTAAGCTAGGTAAATATGTTTCTCTCTAGCAAAAACAGTGAGCCTGATCTGAGGAGACACGCCCTACTACTTCTGGTTTGTTGTTTTTGCTGATGACAAGAGAAGGTCAAAAGAGCAAGGCATGGCAGACTTGCTGAAATATTCCTCTATCCTTTGTGATAGGTTTGACAAATTATTAATACCATGATCCAGTTGTACACTTCTCATAAAGGACTGAACATGCCTAAACACTAGAGGGATAACAGAAAAGTAGGCAACAGCCCATCCAGACGGTGTGCTAGACAAATAAAATGCAACACATTTTAACTTGCCATGTGCTTTTATAATCCTTCACAAAATACACCATTACACAGTAGCTGTGTGGTGTTTTTCACATTCAGGATGTAGAAATAGCAGTTATCCTCTTCTGAAGTAACACGCCTGTGTCAAATTAGCCACTCTGCATTCCTATTAAAGCTGATGAAAACAAAATGGGTGCTTAGAAGACCCAACCCTGTCCCTCCAAAAGCAGAAGCCACATGAATCACATCCTAAAAGCACTTATTTGTTTCTATGCCATCTACAGAGAGAGCATTGAGTAACTGGTTCAGATGCAGCTGTTCACAGGAGAGAAGGCTGAGTCATTGATTCCCATCCCTGGGGAACAGACCGAAGCAGGGTTTCAAGGATCAGTGTAGGAAGGACACAAGATGCTGGGAGATACATGGTCTGAAAGAGAATGGAGTGTTAATGGAGCTGTGACAGAGGAGTTTGAGCCAGGCTGTAGAGGTTCCATGTGCACTAGGCAATTTATAAAAATTGCACAGGCAAACTCCTGCTGACTCAGATTTAACATACCAGGTGGTCTGACCCCACCCTGCTTCTACAGTGGCACTAGCACTGCCAGAGTTCAGGACCTCAGAGGCAGCCCTGAGTGGCGCTGATTGATTCTTCTGTGGCAGGGACTGCAGCTGGCAGAGTATATGCAGGTCAGGAGGGAAAGAGCATTATTTGGAGATCACTGTAGCGTGACTGACTTCCTGAAGTCATTCCTTTGCAGCCAGGAGATCTGAAATCCAAGGAGCAGACAAATGTAATCATGGTGGGCAGCCACTCCTGCCAGGCCATGAAAGACAGCAGCCACTATGCTAAAAGGGTTGCCAGCTTCTTCCACATGAGGCATGAAGGCATCAAGCCCATCACTAGGTACTAACAGCTTCTTATGGAGGTTGTTTGCCCCTCTCAATTACAATAGTCAGACTCTCCTCCTTCCACCAGATGACAGAAGTTATATAGGAAATACACAGTCTTGACATCCTGATTTAAATACAGCCCCCTCAGGTAAAAATCTCATTCTTTCATTATTTCAGTAGGATTCGGATTTCAACAAAGAAAAGAATAATCATAGAACCATAGAATGGCTTGGGCTGAAAGGGACCCTTAATGATCACTGAATCATAGAATCACAGAATATGCTGAGTTGGAAGGGACCCATCAGGATCATCAAGTTCAACTCCTGTCCCTATGTAGGGCACCCCAAGAATCACACCATGTGCCTGAGAGGATCATCCAAATACTCACTAAACTCAGGCAGGCTTGGTGTGTGACCACTTCCCTGGGGACCTTGTTCCAGTGCTAAGCCACTCTCTGGGTGAAAAACCTTTTCCTGACATCCAACCTAACCCCCCCCTGGTTCAGCTTCCTGCCATTTTCCTGAGTCCTGTCGCTGGTCACAGGAGAGAAGAGATCAGAACCTGCCCCAACTCTTCCCCTCGTGAGGAAGCCATAGACTGCAATGAAGTCACCCTTCAGCCTCTTCTTTTCCAAGATGAATAATCCAAATGACCTCAGCTGTCTAGTTCCAAACCACCTGCATGGACCAGGACACCTCCCACTAGATCAGGTTGCTCAGAGCCCCATCCAACCTGGCCTTGAACACTTCCAGGAAGGGATCTCCTGTATAGTACCATCAGCAGCAGAGGCTGGATTGGAACCAATGAGTCTGGCTTCAGATGGGATAGCTGCTGTGTGCCACCACAGGTGGTAGAGAAGACATGCAGGTAAGATATGCACATCTACCAGCTGAAAGCTGGCCTTGCTCTTCTGGTCCTGAAAGTTCATCAGCTGATCATCTTCCAAATGGTTGATGTAAAGTTAAATCTTGGTCTGAGATGGTCAACCTGCCCTAGAAATAGGCTGTTTCTCCACCTTTCAGAGAGGGCCAATGAAACAAATGGTCCAAGGAAATTATATGACATCCAACCTAAACCTCCCCTGGTTCAGCTTCCTGCCATTTTCCTGAGTCCTGTCGCTGGTCACAGGAGAGAAGAGATCAGAACCTGCCCCAACTCTTCCCCTCGTGAGGAAGCCATAGACTGCAATGAAGTCACCCTTCAGCCTCTTCTTTTCCAAGATGAATAATCCAAATGACCTCAGCTGTCTAGTTCCAAACCACCTGCATGGACCAGGACACCTCCCACTAGATCAGGTTGCTCAGAGCCCCATCCAACCTGGCCTTGAACACTTCCAGGAAGGGATCTCCTGTCTAGTACCATCAGCAGCAGAGGCTGGATTGGAACCAATGAGTCTGGCTTCAGATGGGATAGCTGCTGTGTGCCACCACAGGTGGTAGAGAAGACATGCAGGTAAGATATGCACATCTACCAGCTGAAAGCTGGCCTTGCTCTTCTGGTCCTGAAAGTTCATCAGCTGATCATCTTCCAAATGGTTGATGTAAAGTTAAATCTTGGTCTGAGATGGTCAACCTGCCCTAGAAATAGGCTGTTTCTCCACCTTTCAGAGAGGGCCAATGAAACAAATGGTCCAAGGAAATTATATCAGACCAGAGTGGGCATGAAGTTTATTTTGGATGGTCATCCTCCCAGAATACCCATTCAAACAACAGGTTATTAAAAAGCAGTAAGGTAAACTCCATGTGCAAGAGCAAGAGGAATTGTTCCACATATTTGGCTCCAAAAGGCTGGAGGAACCCTTACCTGATGTTGTTTTAAAATGCTCTGCAAATTCACTAAATAAGAGGGGGTTTCTGCACAAAATAAAAACTTATACAATCCCTTAAAAAAAATAAAAATAATTTTTAAAAAAAGGCCAAACTTTAAACATGTGAAAGCTTATGAAAAATTAGATGATGTGAAAAACACTTTAAAGCAAAGCAGCAGGTAAAGCTGGAAATAAAGTTATCTTCAGTTAAAATCTCTGTGTACCACATTGACAGTAATGCTTCATTTCCTGTAGACTGTAAGTAAATCAAAGCCTACTTTGGGTCTCCATATCTGTCTAAGATCTCATCTCCAAGAATGTATTATTTTGGCATTTCCCACATTGGAATTACCTCTGGTCCAAATTTGGATAATAGAGTATGATAACATATTAACAAGTAATAGGCATGAAATTTTTATCCATTTTAAAATGCATTACAGAAAATGAAAACAAACACATAAAAAAAGCACCAGCATTTCAAAAGTAATCAGCAATAGAACTGGGAAAACAAAATACTTAGGTCACCAGAGAAAAATGAAAGGAAAGAAAAGTATAGCTAATTGGTGGCACTTTTGCAGAGAAAGAATGTAAGAAAAACTGCATACCTATTCAGGAAAAGTAAAACAGATGTGTGAAGTGTCTGACTGAGCTATTGTTTTAACTTAGTAATCTAAAATAGATTTCATTTTGACTTGATTTCATTTTAACAAGGGATTAGTTTAGCAGACAGTTCGGATTAGCAGCAACGTATATAAATAAACATGCTACCCTTAAAACTTAAATACTCATCTTACAAGATGCAGGACAACAAGAATCAGAAAAATGCTGGTCTTGAACTTTTAGATTATAGAGCCAGAACACATGCCCATTCCACAGAGACAAGGAATTAGCAACAGCCCTCACACTGAACAATGTAATACAAGAAATATTTGTAATTATGATTTCACTGAGAAGCAACTCAAGCCCTGCTCTATGGCCTAATTCCAGAGGATTAAAAAATATTTTACACCTCTGCTATTTTAAGAAAAAGAAGGATAAACTGATGTATTGCTATTCAAATGAGAAAGAGCCTGACACAAGTCAGAAATCATGGGTTGGGTATTTTGTAAAAAAATATGCATATTGCTTTGGCCATGGGAGAGGGGGAAAAAAGCTGTAAATGAAGAAAGCTCTTTTCTAATATGCTTTTCACACAGCAACAGAGATCAGGATTAATAGATCTGAGGAAGGGAGGTGTCTGAGCTGGTAACCAGAAAGAGGATGAGTCTGGGAGAGAATCACTCTTCCTCCCTGTAGGCAGAGAGCTGTCTTTCAATGGGCAGTCTCAGAGCCTTCACTAACTTTTACATCAGAAACATGCACAGACACTTAGGGTTGTACATAAGATCTTGTATAAACCCTTCCAGCACTGCCAAGCCAGATGTGATTCTAATCTCATGATGTTTTCTGTAGCAGTCATTTTGCTACTGTCTGTTAGAGATCAACACTGATATGGGTCCTCTGTTTTTCTAGCCCCCCTAAGTCAGTAAAGGTTCAAGACTGCCACTAATTTCAGTGCACTTTGGCTCTTCCCATCAGGATGGAGATCTGCACTGGATATGCAAATCACAGAGACTATTCACCTACAGGAGATGGGCAGGGTGCTCCCAGGAGTAGCAACTGCCTTGGTGTTGCAGGAGTTTTCAGTTCAGTCCCTAAATTCCTGCATGCACTGTCTGTGAGGATAGCCATGATGGAATGGACTTCCTTGGAAAGTAGTACTGCAAGCAGGAAGGAGATATGCTGTTCTCCACATCCATGACAAGTAAGCTGAACCCAGCAGCCTTTAATTGCAGCAAGAGAAGTTTAAGCTAGACATTAAAATCTGTTCAAATGCCACAGGAGCAGAAACTTTGCGCAGACTTAATCAGTGGAGGCCTGTAAAATGAGTTAGACATACATCTGTAGAGAATGGCTTAGGAAGGCAGAGTTGGACTATATCTGAGGTTCCTTCTGTTTTCCATGGAATAACATTCATCAAGTACTGACAGACACATTGGCTGCTCACTGTCAGGTGCATGGCAGGCAGAACATCATGTGTATTAAATCCAGAGGATTTACAATAAGAGTTCCAACTCATACCAAGAGTCACTAGTGAGCAGTTGCATGTGTCTGGGAACATGGCTACAAAAGAAAGTTCCTAAGAAAATTCTTACTAGTGCAGGAAAGCAAGCTACTGAAGAAATCAGAGTGTGCCAGCCCAGAGACACACATTTCCCAGCAAAATAACTTGCAGGCAAATGCACAAGGTAGCAAAGAAGAGAGTAATACAACCAGAGTAACAACAAAGGGCAAGGGGGTGGTTGGCATCTCTTGTAAAGAAGGGAAAAACTAGTGACACCAGAAAGGCATAAGCAGGAAAAAAAAAAAATAGAAACACTCTAGTGATACGTAGGAAACATAAGTTTTTGAAAGGTCAGCTGGGAGCAACATATCTAACATTTCTAGATCTGTCACCAGTCATGACGGTTGTGTCCTTCTCCAACATAAAGCATAGTGTCACCAAGCCTCAAAAACTTCTTAGGGGGGTGGTGCAGAGTGAGTATAAGGAAGGGTAACAAGGTCTGGGCTCAACATTTTGAAAGAAGGAAATAGAGGAAATATGTTTATGGCATCCAGAGGGTGACCTTTGGCCGTAGTAGTATGTGCCCATCTCATGCTGAGTAAAAGGCAGTATCTGAATCCTCATGCCTCAAGGAGAACTGACCTGGCAGAAAGAACAGAGTACTAAGAAAAGTATCACAAGCAGAATTATTTAATGGCAAGCATAAGCTCAGGCTACAGCTATGCCCTCTAGAAGATGTTCACAGGAGGCTGAGAAGTGAATTAAGCCGGGAGCATCCTGCTTAGTACTGGAACTCGTAAACAAAGGGATGCTCCATGGCTGGATGATGTATTATCCCTGAAGATAGGAGAGCAGGTAGTGCTTTGTAGAAAGACCCTTTCCAGTCGTTGGAAGCAAGGGAAACATGAAGAGGTTCATCAGAGGAGCTGCTTCTGACCAGAGAGGGCAAGCAAACTCATTGCCTACACACCCACTCATCCCCCAGGGAAGGCATCTACCGCATAGAGTGATTCCATGGAAAAGCTGGAAGTGGATTGAGGTTTGAAGCCAGGCAGCATGTTGCTCAATAGCCCAGTAAACAGCAACAGGACACAGGCTTCACACTGACTCTGTAAGGTCTCAAGACTCTTGAGGCTTCATCTGAACTTGGCTTTAGCTGCCTGAAGCTTTGTTTTAGCAGTATCAGAAGTTATCTGATGACAAGATGGTTATTGCTCAATTTGTTCTTGTTATTGCCCAATTTGTTCTTGTTTGTTAAACCTCTGTTTAGATTTTCATAGTTGTTTAAGGTAACCATATTTTTTATTTGGATATAGTAAAGCAGTTACTCTTTATAGAATGAAATATCCATGAACCCAGGATAATGATGCAGTGTAGAAGATCACAGGCATGAGATAGTAACAGAAGGGACACGGGAGAGGATACTCATGGAATAATTGCTGACTTAGAAATTAAACTGATGTTCACATTTTAAGGAAAGGTACAGCACTGAAGCAGGGTGGAATGCAGCTGATGTGCAATGAGTTTGTACCATGGCAATCCCCGAGGTAGCCCTAGGTGTTTGCAACATCAGGGGAACTTGGTGTGCTAACTCTAAGAGAAATTGCATGGAGGTTGGAGTAGGGTGGAGACACGTGGCCATGCTCTGTCACAACAATGAGATTCAAAGGTACTGTGGAAGGAGACCCTTGAGCTATTAGTTTATCATTGGCCAATTACTGATGAATAACTGCAATTCTTAAACAGTGGCAGCTCAGGCAACCACATGGCCAAGACTTTTCTTACCTTGGAGCCATGATGGGGAGATGTTGACCAGGACAACTGGCCCTTCTGCAGCTACTCAGTTCTCCTCTTGTGTCACAATCACCAGCAAAGTGAGAAAAGCACGTCCATGATGTTGTCTAAGAGTCAGTATCGCCAAAAGTCAAGTATGTCAGTTAAGTGCCTTAAGTCAAGGCAACTTGAAAGTGTAAGTAGAGCTTCTTTTTTTGAGCACCCAGGACACTTATTTGTCATGGCTGAGACTATCCTGGGAAAAAGGTAATGTTTTGGTCTCAGTGTTTCATTGGGAAATTTTTAGATATCTGCTCATCTCGTCATGAGGCGGGTAGGGCTTTTGAATCTTTTCTTCCTCTAGTGACACACCACTGTTTATATTTTTTTAAACAAATTCTTTCCCTGAAAAAGGTGGGGGAAGAAGGCCTGCCTGTTTGCTACAGCAAGGAGAAGCCAAAGGCCCACCAGTAACTTACAGTCATCTGTACACTTGTCAGGTACTTCCAGACCTGAAGTTCACCCAACATAAGAGGACCCAGGACAAACACGAAGCTGCAAGGAGACATTGGCTGAAAGTGACCCTGGCAAAGGAGAGCTTAGAGAATCAAAATCTAAAACAGACCATGTCTGCTTTAGACCTTTACTTCAGTTAAGAGCAAGAGGACTTTATCAGCACGTCCAGGACAAACTTCCCTTGTATCTTTGGCCTACCCCAGTATCTCACCAACCAGGCACTTACCCAAGCACAGCTGCCTTTTCCACTCACATGCCACGTGTGGTGCAGGGGCATCCTTCAGGGGATGGAAGGATATGCTTGGCCTAGGGCTGGAAGCCTTCACAAATGCATTGACATGTACTCCACAGTATAATGAGAGTAACACTGAGGATCTGGCCTGTGACTCAGCCCTAACCTTTTCTTCTGTGGCAGAGCCTTAAGGGGTGTAACTTAAAAATGGCAAATAAAAACAGAGAGCAAGGAATGAGGCATATATGCATGTGTTACCTGCCTACCTTCAGCTTTTCCAGCACCTGGCAAAGCAGAAAGCAGAGGAAAAAGCAAGTTTTTTCAACTATAGTAGTACATTTTGCCAGAGTAAAGACTGTGAGATGTGTCCTAACACTATTTTAATTAAAATGCAATATCAATTTGATTTGAACTGCCACCTTTGATACCAAACTCAGCAACTTTATGTAGTAGGTTTGAGTGGAGATAAAAAATTAATGTGTTAAATAATTTAGGCATCAGAGTGAGTCCCATGACCATAATATAAACATATTGATGTTGGCAAGAAAGCATTTATTATTAATTTTACATAAGAGCTACAAAGTTCCAGGTGCATTTCCTACTTCATGCCAAACTTTGCAGATGTGTGGAGTTTCATGGTAATTTGAACTTGTTTATTTGTATCAATTTACATTTATGTTAAGGAAAAACATAATTATACAGAAGCAGGATTTGTCTAAGTTTTCTATGTGGCCTGAACAAGCACTCTTACTAAGTTTTCAGTGCTGCTGCAGTAAATAAGTAGGTGTTTACAGGACTACAAAAGGTATTAACCAACCATTTTTGGAATTGTCATGGCAATGCCCCAGATTTCCTATAAAATCATGAATAGATACTGAAATAAACTCCAAGTTATTTTATGCTGTGTTTGCCTTTCTTATCTAGAATGATGACCCCCATCTACAGAATATAAATGTGTAAATAGATATATATACACACTCTAAGTACACATCCAGGTGTGAGTGACACAGATAAACATGCATACATTCAGAAGCCTATACATGCATGTAGGAGATGCAAAAGTGTGGTCAACGCTGAACCTTCAAGAAAGTATTGGCATGTTTTCGTTGCTGTTAATAATCACATGGCAAAAGGTTGCTCTTGCCTTTTCTTGATGGCATTTATCTTTGAGAGGACTCTCATTTTCTGAATACTGCTGCTTTAAATGAAGAAATCCCTTTGCCTACTCTCATTGAAATTCAAACTCAGGCCTTACAGTAAGTCACTGTGTTTGCTTTCTTCATGATCTGGGCCCAAATTTCCAAACAAATATTTTCATGCCAAAAAAATTTTAGACCCCTAAATTCGTGATATTTGTTTTTCTCATTCAGCATGTTCCTCTTCTGAAAGAACAGTAATGGAGGCAGAACAGACTGGCCAGGGCTGAGCCCTGGCTCTGGCAGCTGCAGCTCACAGGAGAGAGGAAGGCAGCTCTTAGGTGGCACCAAGCTGCTGGGACTGGCTCCAGCAAGAGGAACAAGCTGAGACTGCAAGGAGCCACAGCTGGACCTCCTTGAACAGGGGTTCTGCCCGAACAGTGCTGCCTTGCCACCCTAATTGCAAACTCCAGCAGGGATCTGGGATGGAAAAGTGAGAGGTTGGACGGGAGTTGCTCTCCTTCTGCAGAGCACAGCACAGCACAGCCAGCCCAGGAGAGCCAGACATCCATACTGTGCAGCTTGTGTACAATAAAACATATCTCATGCATTTTTAGATCATCAGCTGCAGGATTAAAACAGGCACCTTGCTGAGAAAGTAAATACAAAAAACATGACCAGAGGAGACGGTACAATCATCAAGCAATTCAGAGCAAAATCAGAACTATTCTTTTTCTTCTGTTTTGTTTTGTGTTTGTGGGTTTTTTTTAACTTTAATTAAAGACTTTCTAATTTAAATTTTTTAATTTAAATTTAATTTAAATTTTTAACTGTAATTAAAGACTTCCTCAGCGTGGACAAAAAAGGAGTATTTAACATGAACTTAAAAAAAAATAAATAAAAGATGTAAAGGTTTAATATACCTTCAGGGGAAAAAAAAGAAAAGAAAAGGGGGGGGAAAAAAAAGCAGTTAGAAGTTTTCCTAAAAAAAAAAAAAAAAAAGAAAAAAAGAAAAAAAAGATCCACAAAAATGGCTGGTGAAACTCCATAAAGCAGCTGGAACTTGTTAATAGTCACACTCTCTTGTGACCTGAGATGCAAGAATCTAACCATGAATTTTTTACAGATATCCTTTAAAACAAGTGCTGGCTGATATCACTGTGGCCTGCTGTACTAAAAGTTTCTGAAGACAGTGTGGCACATACAGAAAGTCAACTCTCCTGACATTTAGGCTTCAGGGAAAAAGCAAAAACAAAACAAGCAAAAAACAAAACACCAACTTGTTTTTCCATTTATTTTGCTTGAAAAAGAAAAAAAAAATTAAAAGAAACACTTAATCAGTAGCAGTGACTCAGTATTAAAAACCAGCAGTATTCTATTCCCTCTGCTCTGCACATATGGTTCCTCTGAGAGACCAGAGTTAATGAATAATAATAGTAATTTCTTCACTAGCCATTGCTAACTTTGATACCATGTGAAAAAGATTAAATGCCAAAGAGCAATTTTCTACAGAGATGGACCCAACAAACCTTCTAGATCTAAACAGCCAGAATTTTGCAGGGAGTCAATAAACACAGTTTAAATGTTTCTGCCTTTATCACAGCCCCACCAAAAAAAACCCAGCAGAAAAGATGCTCAGAGTCACGCTCCCAGGCACTGAAATCAAAATCCAAATTCAGATTTTGGCAACATCTTACTGAGAAAAACTGAACGTTGTATTAAACCAAGGGCTCCTGTAAACACTGTTAACATTCATGATTCAGGGTCGTGCAGAAATAAAGCCTGTGCTTTCCTGCAGGATTTTGCCCCCATGAATCAAGAATTAGGGCCTAACTGTGGACCACCTGGTGACCTGCCTAATCTTCCCTTTCAGCTCTCCCCTTTCTTCCTGGCACAGGAAGAAACTGCACATGCTATGCCACGCAGGTCTATCAGCACACCGAAGCATCAGGAGCTGGCTTCAGACAGGGTCCCAGCAGCTCCCTTGACAAGGCACTACACATTTAGCAGGCCTTCCTGTAAAAGCTGGAGGACACCACCAGCTCCCTGGGTTCTGGATTACACATTAAGGTGCAAGTGGAGTGAATGCAAAACTGTTTGCAGTGGCCAATACACCCGCCGCTATGGGAATGCCAGCATGAGGTTTGAGGACATCGTGCCTAGACTGAAGAATCTTTGTTAAGAAAAGCCATGGGGTGGGCTTTATTAAGTTTTTGCTAAAGCAAAATCAGGAGTAGGAAATTGCTTCCAAAAACCCCCCAAAATTGGTGTTGGAGGAAAGTAAAGGTTTGCTCCCTGAGCCATTAACTACTTGCTGGAGGGAAGCTCAGATTCTTGTCATCCACCTTCAAAGCACAGCAGGATCAGTGCTCTGTGCTAACCAGGACACTGGAATAGCCAAGTCCTTTTGTCTGCTTAACTGTGGTAGGGAAAAGGTGTTTTATTTTCCTGTGCCTCTGCCCCTTTAATAAAGCAATCTGGTGGGAGGGGCTGTGGCTTTCAGCATTTCTCCTCCCATGTTTTTTGCTGTCTTGCTTTGGGTTTGTACAAGGCCCAGAAGGTACTAGAGCTGAAGCACGGCTGTAATAATGGAGCCCTTGGGAAAGGTGGCACTTCCATGGCTGCAGGTGTTGAAATATTCACCCTAAGATCTCCGTCTCATTAACTCTGCTCACCAGTCTCCTTATTATTGGAAAGGTTATTACAACACTGTGCCTATGTGAAAGAAGTCAAGCTCTGATTTGGACATATATCACCCTCTCAGAAGCACCACCACATTTGGCACAACCCACCTGTCAGTCTCAGCAAAAAGGCTCAGAACTGGAGACATACGAAGACCAGCTCTACGGAGCCCTGCAAAAGGTCAGTCGAGGTCAAATCAGGGTGGTAATGTGGGGAAGCTCGCTCTGCTGGAGCTCATCCCCTGCCCATTCTGCAATGAAAACCACAGTCTTTAGGGCTGTCGCTTTACTTCACAACCACTAAATTCAGACAAACATTTTTTTAAAAAAAAACAATCTCAGAAAAAGTTAAGCTAACAAACTCTAAATAGGGAAAGGTGTTAAATTATGTGTGGCCTCATTCTTGTGCTCTCCCTGACAGACAAAATGTGGCCGACAGAGAATTACAAGCTATAAAGCTGTTAAACACTCCTTGGACACTTTATTTCAGATTCTTTGTGATGGAGTTGATAGGTTGTCTACATTGCCATGTTGTATGATACAGGCCATGAGGAGGAGAGTGGTTTTCTTCTCTCTACACACACACAAACACATGTGTACTCACATTTCCATAGAAATGAATGAGCCCATTCATAGGAAACACAAGTTCTGTTGGTTTATTAGGCTTGGAACCAAGTCACACCATCTCAACCTGCCAGAGTTAAGTTGTACGTACCAGCAAAATGTCTCACCTGCAGTACCTGTCAGGCCATTTGGTATTAACGTAAGCCTTACAATTCC